>NW_004443954.1:21465852-21473854 GCF_000243295.1 Trichechus manatus latirostris | reverse complement strand
TCTTCATTTGATGTTCTAGGGTTTCAGGATTGTTGATTCTCTGTTTGGCTTAGTTTTTCGGATCTTTGTTGTGGAGGGACAGCATGGTGTTTCTGCCTAGAGCGCCATCTTGCCAGAAGTCCTACTTTTCTTTTTTTAAAAATACCAATTTCATTTATGTTTTTGAATGTGTTTGCAGAGTTGTGTGAAGTACCAGGCACTGATGTTTTTTAAATGTGTTCTGTTCTGATGGTTATTTACCTTTTGTCATTTCTAACTTTGCATTTTCCATTCTTTCCCTTAATCAAATAGACATGAGCAGCAGCTAAATATGACATGAAGAAACCTTGTGAGTAGCCATCCAAGGTACAATAATTAGGTCTCTTCTCTTGGAGCAGCAGCAGAAGAAGGGTCAGGAACTGGAATACATGCCCAATTGTCTCCAGAAACAACTACCTCCTTTGCCAGGAGACCAGAAGAATTGGACAGTGCCTGGCTACCATTCCTGAACATTTTGATCAAAGAGTCCATAGAAGAATCCTGATCAAAAGGGGGAAAAATGTGGAACAGAAGTTCAAATTCTCATCAAGTCTAGACTTTCTGGAGCCACTGAGGCTGGATGATGCCCCAAAACTATTGCCCTGAGGAAATCTTTAAACCTTAATACTTAAACCAAAATGATTCCCTGAGTCATCTTTAAACCAAATAACAGTTAGCTTAATTAGAAAAGAATGTCTGCCGTGAGCATTTTGTTCTTTTAAAGAATTATCTATATGAGATCAAACTGACAACAGCAACTCAAAAAGTCAAATGAGAAGTTTAGGGGGCAGTGAGTTTGTGTTGATGATGGTGAAACAATTCGGAAAAAATATCAAGAAATGTGGCACAATTTGAAGAATGTAACAAATGTCACTGAATTGTACACGTAGAAATTGTTGAATTGATATACGTTTTGTTTGTATATCTTCACCAAAAATAAAAATAAATCACAGCTTCTAAAGGACTCTGAACTGGTCATTCTTATACTATTGTTCAGGAAGAGAAGATGCCTTTGCCATAAACATCTGCAAAGTGCTGACCACAGTAATCCTCATGTACCAATGCTGATCAGTTAAGTGTTAAAATGAAGAGAAGTCTCAATTCCCAGGATTTCCCTGGTTTAAAAAAAAAAAATCATTATTCTTACTGATAACTCTTTTCATCAGTCCTGTAAATAAGTAAAGTATACTATTTCTTGTGATATAAGTGTTTGACAATCCCTGTCTCATGTCTCTTCACAATTCTTCCAATTTCTTGCCAGTACTCTTAAGCCTTTACTATACTAGTTGCAATGATTCACTCATCCCTTTAATCCTTTATTTAGTTGCTTATCTGTTTACCATATTCCAGGTAGTCTGCAGTGAGCAAATATAAACATATTTACCAGTTGGTATTTACAGTCTAGGATTATAGGCATAAAGTAAACTAGTGAGCAGACAAAAATAATAAACAATTACAAATTGCATAGTTCTCTGAAATAAATTGTGGTAGGTTATAAAAATGACAGCAGATTCTTTCCCTCCCTGCACCCTTGCCCTTGCAATGTGACATTGCAGATTCTCTCTTTGAATCAGGATTGGCCATAAGATTTGCTTTGGCCAACAGCAAGTTGCAAATGTGAAACCAGATAAGGCTTAAAAAGCACTTGTGCATTGGACCTTGCTCTCTTCCTGCACTTGAAACCTTAAGATCATCATGTAAATGAGCCTGAGCTGACCTGCTAGAGGATGAAAGGCCACATGCAAAATAACCAAGATGGCCCAGCTATCAGCCAGTCAAATATCAGACACGTGAGTGAGGCCCTCCTGGATCCTCCAGATGCTGACTGAGCACAGAGAGCCCAGCAAAGATCAGCCAAACCAGTCCAAACCAGAAAGCCCATCCAGTAAAACACAGGGTAAAAAAAGGTTATGATTTTAAGCTGCTTATTTGGGGTGGCTTGTTATACAGCATAAGCTAACTGATACAGAAATCAACCTGAAACTGAATTATAAAATTCTTGTGGGTGGCCTATTTACACAGGTAGGTCGCTAAAGAGGTGCTATTTAATCTGAGACCTGAGAATGGGAAGAGCCAAGTTTTTGAATATGGTGAGGGTGGGGATGGGATGGGGCAGGATGGAGTAGGAAGAGAATAATAAATTCTGAGGTTGGAGATGTGAGACCATGCAGAGACTTATAAAACAACATAAGGAGTTTGGATTTTATTTAAGTACAGTGAGAATTCATTAAAAGGGCTATAAAGAGGCATGTGACATGATCTGATTTTCAGTTTTGTTTTGTTTTTAAAGCTTTCCAGATAATTCCAGTATGCAAGCCAAAGCTGAGAATTACTGGTTTAGAAATTAAAGCAAAGGCCAACAGGGGAGACTCTGAAATAAATGACTAGCTACTTTAACCTGTTCATTCACTTATTTCTTCAGCCATTTATTGAGTGTCTATTTTGTACTAGGCATGTCACGAGGAGCTAATGAGTCAAAGACTTATTCATGGACTCTGTCTAGTGGAATAACAAAATATAAATACATAATGTTAATACTAATTAAAAAGAAACTGTACCTGTGATTAAAGTCAACACGATGGTTTATATGCTGAAATTATCTCACATTTTTTTAGTTTTAGTTATTTACTTGACCTGTGAATACTGAAAAGGAGTAGAAAAAGAAAGGGAAAAGAGTGGCCACAGTAAAATAGCAAATGAACAAAGGCACTGGCTGGCCATTGTAAATCACGCAGCTCAGCATGTGCTCGTCACGGTGGAGCCAGAAGAAACATGGCACCAGCAGCTAGAGATAGACACTAAAGTCAAAATACTAGTGCCTGGTGGGAAAGAAGGGGCTAAGCTCAACTCGGTTCAGACAGGTCATTCTTCCACCTCCAAGGCACATTAACTGTCTTGGAGGAAGCAGCAGCTAAAGCCTCATCAGGCCTGGCAAATCAGGCCTGGGTAAACCTGGTAGTGTTACTGCAATAATGCAGATTGGAGCCACCTGCCTCCATAGCCAATTCTGAGACAGTGGTGAGGTGAGCAGCAAGAGTTTTATTATATATCGATATATAGGACACAGGGAAATAGATTCCTCCAAAAACCCGTCTCCCCCACTGGAGATCGGCCAAAGGCTTTTATAGGGACAGGATTATGGGTCTTAGAAGTTTGTGTTAGTTCCCCGTTGAGATGGTCACGTCCCAGATGAGTTAATCTTTTCTTGGGGGTTATCTGGCGACATCCAGGTTTTCTTGTCCCAAGATGAGTACTTTGTTCGGTTTGTCATTCCTAGATCATTATCACTTGTTTTCTACCCTCCAAGGGGGAACATCGGTTAATCTTAAACTTTTTATAGAGACAGGAACAGGACAGAAAAAACAAGATCATGAGACAACGCGAGGGTTAGCAATGGGGAGTAATAATAATGAGCCAGACCTACGCAGCCTCTTCCAATCCTCCCTTTTATTGGTAGTTTCTCGATCTTGGGAAACAGGGCATCGCTTCTTTTCTGACTACTTCCTGCTGGTTGGGGGTGTCAGCTGGAGTGAGAAACCTCCTGATATCGACTAGGGGCCTTAGGCGGGGGATGAGTTAGAGTGGAAATTGGCTGCATCTTGGTGAATTAGATGAGTTAGGAGAGAGGAAGCGGCACTCAGGCGCCTGAGACACAGTGGGTTTTGCCCAGCAAAAGCAGCTTCAGCCCAGCCCCAGCTGGGTCCACAGTTCCCAATTTACAGTCTGCTTTAATCAGGGTTGATGAAAGAACCAGACTGCCTGGGTGGTGCAAACAGTTAACCCACTCAGCTTATTAACTGAAAAGTTGGAAGTTCAAGTCCAGCCAGAGGTACCTTGGGAGCAGGCATCTATTTGCCTGGCAATCTATTTCTGAAAATTCAGCCATTGAAAACCCTTTGGAGCATAGTTCTACTGTGACACACAGCTGTGATCTGAAGATCTATACTCTGCAAAAAGGACAAACCCAAATGCCAAAACTGCAGGAGTTAGGCTGGTGAAGTAAACAAATAAAGCAGAACAGATATAAAAAGTTGGGCATTCTACTTTCAACCTACTGTTTTTAATTTTCTGTACTTCAGCTAGGTCTTGGGAGTAACAGAGTGGTGGATTCTGTGGCAAACAGGAACATGCGTGCCTGACTAAATGCAGCTGCCAATAATCCTATTTAAACACAGAATGCAGGCCTAGTGTTCATTAATACAGCTTGTGATTTTTCCAGAGAAACCAGGAAATATCTAAAACAAAACTTTCTGACTTTTATTAAGAAATCTTGTGACTTTTCAAATTTTGTTTGCACCCTCTTCCCCCTCCCCTCAGAAAAATAATAATACCACATAGATGGCTTGGCTGTATGCCGAATTTGGCCCCCAAGTCCCCAATCTGAGACTTGCGGTCTATAGCATTGCAGTTGAATGGGAGACAAAAAGGCACAGTCTGGCAAGTGAGGCTTTCAGTAAGGAAACGAGTTCTGGCTACTTCAGGGAACAGACAGCATTGGTACAAGGCCCAAAATAAAGTCAGTGGGCCGGGAGGGAGCCAAGCTCTTCTAACAGAGGCCAATATTAGCAACCCAGGACCCCATGTTTCAGAGTCTTCTGAGGTTAAAAGGAGCCCTTAATTCTAAAACCCTTAAGAAGAAAAAACAAGTCAGGATGTCTCTGACCTCAGGAATCTCTTTTTTCTCTATCCTCTTTCTCTGGCCTTTTCGGCAAATTTTTCCCCTCCGGCTTCCTTCTAAATCCCCCTGTTCCTCCACTCTAATGAGTGTATTGTACGCTTTCCTCATTCCAGGTTTTGTTGCTCCAAGATTCTTCAAATGAACTATTTTCCCAGCCTCAAAAGTGCATTTTATGGCAAATAAGCCCATGAAAATATGTTTGATATCATTAACAGTCAGGAAAATGCAAAATAAAGCCACAATGAGCTATCGCTCTACACCTATCAGAATGACTGAAGTAAAATTTAAAACACTGCAACAACACCAAAAGCTGGTGAGGAGGCAGAGAGCAACTGGAGCGCCCATACCTTACTGGTGGGAGTGTAAAAGGATACAGCCACTCTGGCAAAGAGTTTGGCGGCTTCTTATAAAACTAAATGTGCAACAATCACATGACCTGGCAATGACACTCCTGGACATTCATCACAGAGAAATGAAAACTAAGGTTCACACAAAAACCTGTACACCAGTGTTTATAGCAGCTTTATTCACAATAGCTCAAATTGGAAACATCCCAGAAGTCCTTCAACAGGTGAATAGCTAAACAAAGTGCGGTACAAACTATTGGTAGGAATGAACTATTGATGCACACAACTTGGGTAACTTTCCAGGAATTACGCTGAGTGAAAAAAGCCAGTCTCAAAAGGTCACATCCTATATGATTCTATTTATGTGATATTTTGGAAGTGACAAATTTTTTAAATGGGGAAGAGATTAATGGTCACCAGCAGCTAGGGACAGGGGCAAGGGGAAAGAGAGGAAGGTGAGTGTGCTTATGAAAGGGCAGCAGGAGGGATCCTTGTACTGGTGGAACTCTTCAGGATCTCGATGAGGTGGTGGATACATTACCCTAGACTTGGGGTAAAATTGTATGGAACTAAAAATACAAACTTAAATGAATACAAGTGAAACTGGGGAAATCTGTATAAAATGGATGGATGTATCAATGTCAGTGTTGTCGTTGTGTGCCATCGAGTCAATTGTGACTCATAGCAACCCTATATGACAGAGTAGAACTGCCCCATATTGTTTCCTAGGCAATAATCTTTTCAGAGGAGATCTCCAGGTCTTTTCTCCTGCAGAATGGCTGGATGGGTTCCAACTGCCAACCTTTAGGTTAGCAGTCAAGAGCTTAACCATTGAGCCACCAGGGCTCCTTATCAATGTCAATATCCTGGTTGTAACAGTGTACTAGAGTTTTGCAAAACGTTCCTATCGGGGAAAACTGAGTAAAAGTACACTGGATCTTTCTGCATTATTCCTTAGAGCATCATGTTGATTCAATAAAAATTTCAATCAAATAAAAAGTATATCTTGACCTCTCTAGTCTGGTCTCCCATTATTTCTTCACAGTATTGCATGGTATATGCTTAACACATTTTACTTCCAGTCCCCTTGTGGTGGATACCGAGGGTTTTTTTCCCAACTCTCTGCTACCACAATTAAACAAAGAAATAATTTTCCATTGGCGTCTTTTTACCATTGTAGACCTTTACAAAGAGTTCTTACGGCTATGTATCCAGATATGGGATTGCTGGGTCATAAGGTATATATACACTTAATTGTACCAAATTCCATCTGAGTTGCTCTTCTAATTGGCAGTACATTAAAGTTCCTATCTTCCCATATCCTTTCAACACTTTCTAATATTTGAAATTCAGATTAATTTAAAGTGGTATTTCATTATTTTAATTTCAACTGTTCAATTAATCCTGAGTTTGAGCAAATCTTCAGTTAATTCTTAGCTTTGAGGCTTTTTCTCCTACAAATAACCTGTTCGTCTACTTTGGACATTTTTCTATTAGGGGTCCCTTCTTTTTCTTGTTGATTTGTAGGAGTTCTTTGTATATGTTAGACTGTAATCATTTTTCAGTTTGAGTCATTGCAAACATCTTTTCCCAGGTGACCATCTCTGCTAACCTGACTGTGGTGTCTGTGTCAAGCCCTGTGTCTGCCCCTTCTCCAGCCAGTGCTGCACCAGCCAGTCCTGGCCAACTTGGGTCAGTTTCCCCCAGGGGTATTAAAGGCACCTCTGCCTGGCCTGCAGTGCAATCAATATTGTCACTTCCTGCCAGGCCTTCTCTGACTCCAAGGTGTAAGAACCCAGAGAATACCCTCTACACTGGGATATTTGCAACCTGGAAATTAAGACTCATGTGGTATGGAAGCCAGTGAATAAATGCTTTCCCTTTCAATCCCTGGGACTACACCCTCAAGATGCATTTCCCAGCGACCTTGAGAAAGGCCCCGGCAGGACTGAGCACCAGTTCCCTACAGAGGTGGCTTTTCTTCTTTCCCTGTTCACTGCCCTCTCCTTCCCATCTGCTCCAGAAACCATCTCCTATATAAAATACTGTTTTTGTCTTGGGCTTTAGTCTTGGTAGAAGTCAATGTTAGCTATGGGTCTTCATTAAGAAAAATCCTTAATTTTTATATAGGCAAAATGGTCTAATTTTACGCTTAAGGGGTGTGTGCTTTCAGTTTTTGAGTAATCTTTTCCAATCTCTAAATCTCAATTAAAGGAGCCCTAGTGATGCAGTGGTTGAAGTGCTTGACTGCTAACTGAAAGATCAGTGTTTCAAACTGACCAGCTGTTCTGCAGAAGAAAGATGTGGCAGTCTGCTTCTGTAAACATTACAGCCTTGGAAACCCCATGGGGTAGTTCTACTCTGTCCTATAGGGTCGCTATGAGTCAGAATCAACTCAAAGGCAGTGAGTTTGGTTGTTTTGTTTTGTTTTGTTTTGTTTTGTTTTGTTTTGTTAAGTCTCAGATGGAGTACACGGGTGTTGTAAATGGTTAACACACTCAGGTATTAACCAAAAGGCTGGAGGTTTGAGTCCACCTGGAGGTATCTCGGAAGAAAAGCCTGATGATCTACTTCCAAAAAATCTTCCATTGAAAACCCTATGAAGCACAATTCTCCTCTGACACACGTGGGTTTACCATGAATCATGGTGGCCATGAGTCAGAGTTATAAATATTAAAGTGGTTTCTATTTCTCAGATTAGACCTTGGGAACGTTGGATATAAGTTAGAGCCTTTATCAGGTTGGTAAATCTCCATTCTATTACTAGTTTTCTGAGTTGTTAAAAAAATAATAAACAGGTTCCGGCAAGATGGCGCTCTAGGCAGAAGCACCACGCCGTCCCTCCACAGCAAAGATCCGAAAAACAAAGCCAAACAGAGAATGCAACAATCCTGAAACCCTAGAACATCAAATGAAGAGATAAAGAACTCAGCCGAGCACCAAATGGAGTGAGAATACT
>NW_004443954.1:21460387-21464419 GCF_000243295.1 Trichechus manatus latirostris | reverse complement strand
ATATGTTGTGGGGTTGTTAACCAATGTCATAAAACAACATGTGTACTACTGTTTCATGAGAAACAATTTTTTCTGTAAGCCTTCACCTGAAGTACAATAAAATAATAATAATAATAAACAGGTATTCCATTTTGTCAAATACGTTTTCTGCACTATTTGAAATAATTCTATGCTTTTTCTCTTGTAGTCTATTCATATGGAGATCTTACTGATTTTTTTTTCTGCTATTGAATCACTGAAGCATTTGGTTACCTAATATTCATAGCAACTGGTTAAGCCTTGAATGTACATTCCTAAATTATATTTCATTGGCTTTATAATTTTGTCTTTCTTAGTAAGATCTTTAATACATCTAGAGTTCTCCTTTGTAAGTAATATAATAAAGAGGTTTAGCTTCATTTGCCCTAGAATGAGCTAGTGTTCCCGCCACCTAATGAGAGATCCACCACTTCTCCAGTGTTTTCAGGTATAAGCTTTATCATATATCAAATTCTCAAGGATGTATTTCTAAGCTTTCTATTCTTGTCTATTGATCCACTTGTATGTTCTTGCGCCTGACCTTCACTATTGTTAATATCAGAGCTTTGTAGCATATATTGATAGCTAATAGGGTGAGTTCCACCTCTTTCCTCTTCTTTTTCATAGCTATCTTAACAACTTATGGATATTTAATATGTCATATACTTTTTTGAATAAGTCTGTCATATTTGAAACAAATCCTCCCAGAAATCTTATTAAAATTTTATTGACTTTGTAGATTAACTTTGTGAAAATTTACATACATAATGCTGAGTTGTCCCACCAATGAACAAAGTATACATTTTAACTTAATCAAATTTTTGTATCCTTTAATAATGCCTTGAATTTTTCCTGTAAATCTCTTGTTAGCTTAATTCTTGGTTAAGCTATAGTCTTGGTTGTTTTTTATAAATAGTATCTTTTTTATATTTTATAATTAGCTTTTGCAGTATAGAAGCATACTTTTGATTTAGATAAATTTATCTTGAGTATGCAGTCCGAGAGTGGTACAAATTGTTAACATGCTAACCAAAATATTGGCAGTTCCAGTACACCCAGAGGCTCATGAGAAAGGCCTGGCAATCTACTCTGACAACCCTATGGAGCACAGTTCTACACTGACACACATGAAGTCACCATGAATCAGAATTGACTCCAGAGCAACTTTTTTTTTTTTTTTTTAATCTTTGCATGCTTTTTTTTGTTGTTAGGTGCTATGGAGTCGGTTCCAACTCATAGTGACCCTATGTACAACAGAATGAAACACTGCTTGGTCCTGCACCATTCTCACAATCATTGTTATGCCTGAGCCCATCATTGCAGCCACTCTGTCAATCCATGCCATTGAGAGTCTTCCTCTTTTTTACTGACCCTCTACTCTACCAACCATGTTGTCCTTCTCCAGGGACTGATCCCTCCTGATAACGTGTCCAAATTATGTGAGACGTAGTCTCGCCATCCTTGTTTCAAAGGAACATTCTGGTTGAACTTCTTTCAAGACAGATTTGTTCTTTCTTTTGGTAGCCCATGGTATACTCAATATTCTTCACCAATACCACAATTCAAAGGCATCAGCTCTTCTTCGGTCTTCCTTATTCATCGTCCAACTTTCACATGCATATGAGGCGATTGAAAACACCATGGCTTGGGTCAGGCGCAGTAGACTTTTATTAGCTTTAATTGTTTTTCTGTTAATTCCATAGTTTTTTAATGTTGATAATCATACTATCTGCAAAATATGGCAACTTCTTCAAATTAATCAAATTACAACAGTTCCAAATATTACACTTATGTAGTTTTCTTGTCATACAACATTGGGTTTACCTCCAACCACAGTAATCTGTAACAGCAATACTGAACCTCTTGTCAGGTTCCCAATCTCCATGGAACTGCCTCTCAAACTTCTCCACAAAATACAATGCTGCTTTGGTTTTTGTGTGGCCCTTGTGACAGACAGGAACTTCTTTGCCCTCAAAGCCCTCCCATGGCCTTCTCCTGTAGAGTGACCTCTGAGCTGCAGAGGAACAAACCCCTATGGGTTACATTTCCTAGGCACCTAAGTCAGACAATTTTCAACTGGGTTCAGCCAGAGAGACTGGCGGGAGACTGGAGCATGGGAGGAAGAGGGAACTCGGTTATTCCTTCATCTTTTGTGTGTGACTTTGTGAGGTTCCTTCTCTTTCTTGGCTCCAACTTTCACCAACAGGTGGCTGTGATGCCAGCTTCTGCCTGGTGGGCTTAGCCCCTGGCTCTGGTAACCCCATCTCCTCCTGTGGCCTCCAGTGTTGAGGGGTTAGGGTACTAGTGGCTTCCTCTTGCCAGCCTCCTCACTACTCCTGGTTTGGCATTCCGATCTAACTGAAAGAAATTTCCTCTGTTGTAAATATTAGAGTGGTTTCTGTTTGTCGGGTTAGACCTTGGGAAATGTTGGATAAAAGTTAGAGCTTTTATCAGGTTGATAAATCTCCCTTCTATCACTAGTTTTCTGAGTTTTGTTGTTGTTTTGGTTTGGTTTTTAAATAAAAAACAGATATTTCATTTTGCCAAATACATCTTCTACACTGAAAACATGCAATGCTGTTTCTCTTGTAATCCACTAATGTGGAGATTTTACTGATATTTTGCCTGCTATTGAATCATTAAACCACTTGGTTACCTAATATTCTATTTAAAATTATTGGAGTTCTCTTGATGCCAGTGATGACCTGGTCTGTGTCTCAGTTATGCTCCTTGGACAAGCCTGCCCTGGCCAGCCCTGCATCCCTGCTTAACTACCCTCTGCAGCCGAGTCTGGTGTGGCAAGCCTTCCCCTAACCCCCTTGCCTTCCCTCATACCCCCACCAGAGTCAGTATTCTATCTAGAGCCAAGCTTCCTTTGGGCCACTGTCACGAGCTTATCCAATGCTCATACACATTCAGTCCTCAGAAGTATAGGGCAGAAATGTGTGTGCATGCTGAGGTCCTACTGAACCTGGAGAGGGGCACTGCCCTACAGGGCTGTTAATACATTCACTCCCCTGTATCCACACATGAGAGTTAAAACGTATTTATTGAGGAAAAGTCAATCTCCATGAAAATAATGTTCAATACATAAATAATCACTATTATATGCTTTTTTCAATACCTTTGGAAACTGAAATGAAAGAAATAGTAGTAGCAATGAGAAATATTATTAATAATAATGGAAACTGGTTACTGAGCACGTACTATTAGTCAAACACTACACTAAAAGATGTGCAAACATAGCTTCATTTTTAATCCTCAGAATCCAGTGAAGTGATTCTCATTAGTCCTATTTTACAGATGAGGAAATGGAGGCTCTTAGAACAAGTGACTTATCTAGAGTAGCTCCAAAAGAAGCAAATGCAGATTTTAACCCAGGGCCTAACTCCAAAGTACATTGTCTCTCCATTACAGCATACATGGTTCTAAAAAAAAAAAAAAAAAAAGTTATTCTCTCTTAAATTTTTTTTTTATCAAGAAGAATAAATGCAAACAAGATTTCATTTTCAACTACTGATAAAGTTGAAATGATTTTGATGTTTGCCCTGGGAGGAAAATAGAACTACAATCAGCACAAGATAAATCACCTTTATCTTTCACAGAAATAACTATAATCAAAGCTGCTCTCATATCTCGTAGACGCTGACCTGCTTTTTAATGGCTTGCATTTCAGGCTTGAACACAGGCACAGATAGAAGACAAAATAGAATATGAATACACCTGCATTAGCCAAAGAATTCTCAGATTACTGTATTTTTACACAAATATCACATACTTTTGTTTGCCAACCATGCCCTCCCCTTGCAAAGTATTTTCATAAACTTCACTATGCCAATTGTTTTTACATGTTGCTGTAAAAAGATTAGCATAGCACACTTACAAAAATACCTTGCAGGGGGAGGGTGGGGTTGACAGATAAATGTAGAAGGCGCACATTATTTGCATAAGAATACAGTACCTAGTGTTAACAATTTTATACTCCAAAAGTATAACCTAAGTGTTTTTCTTATA
>NW_004443954.1:21456540-21460287 GCF_000243295.1 Trichechus manatus latirostris | reverse complement strand
TGATTTTAATTGAAAATTTAAAAAATACTATCCAGTTTTAAGTGGGCGTAAGAACTTTAAATCTCTGTAGAACTTAACATAAGAAACAGTAATAAATACATTCTAGGTGGGAAATATGGAAGGATAATTTAAATATACTATTCACATTAGCATTTTAGGGAGATTGTGTTTTTCCCTTCAAGCTAGTTTCACGTGTTCTTTATTTAATAAAATCTCAATTTAAGAGGATAATAGAAATTTGTGTCAATTTTATCAAGCTCTTTCTTGTCTTTATTATATTTAATCTAAGTTCCCTTAATATAAGACAGCAGTGTCTCACTTTGCTATCATTAGGAATTACAACTGAAATCTTCTGAGGACATTTTTATAAAAGAACCCATCTATTTACTGTTTTCCACGTGCAGTAATGGACCTAGATCTAGGAAAACTATTATAAATGAAGCCTCCCTTCCCCCCACTGAGTTTCTGTGAAGGGTGATAGAAAAATTGGAAACAGAGAATGGTGATGGTTGCACAACATGATAATTGTCACTGAATTGTACACATAAAAAATGTTGAATTGGTAAATTTTTTTACGTATATACTTACCACAATAAAAAAAAAGGAAAGAAATCCCCCATAACTTAGTACATACGCTTCAGAGGACAGATGGAATTCAACATTTGGAAGAACAATGCTGATATCTATTAACTACATCATTAAAGATTTTATCTTAAACAAGGATGAGTTAATATTTAATATGGGATGTCTGGTGTGAATAGAATGTCTCGCCCCCAACCAAAAAAAAAAAAAAAATCACTACCGACTGATATTTTAATGCTATATTACTGGGCTGTTTGTTTGTTTTCCAGATAAATGCTAAGACTTTAGAATCTGAAATCAAGAGATAATTAAATCATAGCAGTTTTTAATGAACTACAGAGGGATTGAGCAGGCAACCTTCTGCTTCTTCCAGATGAAACTTATTAAGAGGGAATTCCCACTACAGTTGCAGGTGTCATTATGGACCAAAGTCCAAAATAGCCAGCCATGGAAGGACACAGATAGTATGATTCCATTTAGATAAAGTTTGAAATGTTGTTGTTGTTAGGCGCCATCAGGTCGGTTCCAACTCAGTGACCCTATGCACAACAGAACAAAACACTGCCTGGTCCTGCTCCATCCTCACAATCGTTGTTACGCTTGAGCCCATTGTTGCAGCCACTGTGTCAATCTATCTTGATGAAGGTCTTCCTCTTTTTCACCAACCCTCTACTTTACCAAGAATGATGTCCTTCTCCAGCGATTGGTCCCTCCTGATAACATGTCTAAAGTATGTGAGACAAAGTCTTCCCATCCTTGCTTCTCAGGAGTATTCTGGCTATACTTCTTCCAAGACAGATTTGTTCGTTCTTCTGGCAGTCCATGGTATATACAATATTCTTTGCCACACTGTAATTCAAAGGCCTCAGTTCTTCTCCAGTCTTCTTTACTCATCGTTCAGTGTGAGGATATATGCCATTTAAACATGGCAGCACTATTGACAACTGCAGCCCCCACAGGCCTCTATGCTGTATACGACATGTTGGAGACTTGTCAGTGATAAGAAAGAGATTAGGCATGACTTGTTTTCCCAAACCTATTGTCCTGTTACTCATTGGCTTATTTACCTGAATTCCTTCCCCCTTGCCCAAAACTTACTGTTACTCACCCAAAGCCCATTGTTCTGTTTTTTGCTTCACTGCTTGCTGTATTGACTATAAATAAACTCCTGGGACTGGCGCCGGGGTTCGACTCCTCAGAGTGACCCTCCTGGCCCCACTTCTCTGTAAGAGTTATGTTTGCTTATTGTCTTCGCCACCCCGACAACCGTCGACACTGCGACAGATGGTGCCCCGTGTGAGGGTGCTGTAGACATCCTCGCACTCAATCCCTGAAGGTGGTCCACTTCGGGCTGCTCTTACAGCCCCGGGAGTGGCGGGGTTTTTCCGCAGGCGGAACTTCCCCAGACGTTCTCATCTCGGGGTGCTATAGGTGCTATAGCCCCGGGAGCAGCGGGGCTTTCTCGTATGCTCCCTCAAGGGATTTCAGACTTCGGGCCAGGAGCTTTCCTATCACTCTTTCCTTCATTTTCCTATTCCTCCTCGCTATGGGGAATTCTCTTTCTCCTGAGCAGCGTCAGCACAAAACCCAGTTTTTGGGATTGTTAAAAGCCTCTAAGCTTAAGGTGTCAGAAGAAGCTCTTACCCAACTTCTGCTTTTAATTGAATCTGCCATTTCCCGACAGGTAGACAATCAACAAGCAGCTGAAGTTCTTTGTCTCCAGCTTGCTTGTGAAAATGCTAATGCTGACTGTCGGGCTGTTTTAGCTCCCTTAAAGGTACAGGATCTTAACCTAGCTAAAATGATTAGAGCATGTCAAAATGTTGGCACAGAAACTCATAAGGCACAAGTATTAGCGGCAGCTCTCCATCCATCCACTGCTACCTGTTATGGGTGTGGTAAACCTGGACGTTTTAAGAAGGACTGTCACAGTTTAAAAAACAAAAATGCCAACACTAAACTTCCAACCCAAACGTGTCCCCGCTGTGGTAAAGGCGATCATTGGGCTAAGCAGTGCAGATCTAAATTTAACAATCAAGGCAGCCCGATGTTGGGAAATGGGAAGAGAGGCGAGAGCTCTCGTGCCCTGAAAAATCCAGGGAGCCCCCGAGCATGGAGTGTGGAGACCACAGCATAGACTCCAAACAGCAACATTTGCGAGTCAATGATTTAAAAGCAGTCACGGAAGGGAGTGCAGGTCTAGATTTACCCTTAGCAGAAGGGGCTATAATAGATGAGGCAGGAAAAGTTTTTCTTATAGCAACACAGGTTTGGGGACCCCTGCCTCGAAGATATTTAGGACTCCTAATGGGTCGCTCTAGTATTACATCTCAAGGTCTAACTATTCATCCTGGTGTAATAGATTCTGATTACGAAGGACAAATTAAAATTATGGTTTCCAGTCTCTCTTATTGGAACATTACTCCCTCTGATAAGATAGCACAGCTAATTTTAATTCCCTTTGAGTCCCCTTGGCTCGCACTACCCCAAGACGATCTGGGGGTTTCGTCAGTACTGATGCTTTTTGGGTTAAAGTTACAATCTTCCTGACCATATCTTACTGTTCAGGTCAATGATCGCATGTTTAAAGGGCTCGTGGATTCTGGGGCAGATGTAACTATCTTCTCCTCTGATTCCTGGCCCTCTTCTTGGCCCAAGAAGCAAACCACTGAAACCCTCACAGAAGTTGGAGGAGCACAGTATACTTTTCAAAGTACACTTCCCATTGTTTGCTATAGCCCTGATGGACAGCCAGCTTCTATCTGTTCCTTTATCCTTCCTTTACCTACTATATTGCGGGGACGAGATTTACTCTCCTAGTGGAATTTTCAAATTAGCACCCCTCAGGGTTTTTCATAGAGGCCACGCTCAAACAGACCCTGTGTTAAAATTAAACCGGATACCTGGCCCTCCTGTTTGGGTTCAGCAGTGGCCCATTAAAGAAGAAAAATTAAAACACCTTAAAAAACTTGTCCAGGAACAGTTAGAGGTCGGACACATCTGGCCTTCCTGCAGCCTTTGGAATACACCTATTTTCTGTGTCCTCACAAAATCCAAAAAATGGAGGCTCCTTCATGACTTACGGGCTGTTAATCAATGCCTTGTCCCTATGGGACCTCTTCAGCCAGGAGTTCCCAATCCGGCCTGTATTCCTCAAACATATCA
>NW_004443954.1:21411957-21434964 GCF_000243295.1 Trichechus manatus latirostris | reverse complement strand
GAATCTCTCCTCGCTCTCTGTTCTCTTTCAGTATTCTTACTCCGTTTGGTGTTCAGCTGAGTTCTTTATCTCTTCATTTGATGCTCTAGGGTTTCAGGATTGTTGATTCTCTGTTTGGCTTAGTTTTTCGGATCTTTGCTGTGGAGGGACGGCGTGGTGCTTCTGCCTAGACCTCCATCTTGCCGGAGTCCCCCTCTTATTATCTTTTTAATCTCTATATCAACTGTAGTTATATCCCATTTTCATTCCCAACTGTGACATGTGATATGTGATGATGTCAGTCTCTAAGACAAAAATAAAAATTAATCGGATTTATCTTTACAGATACTGTGGCATTTATCTTGTGCCCTTCAAAAAGATACAAAATCCAGGTTAATGTTGTAGCTGGGGACTTGTAGTCCCAAGCTGTGTCAAGCCATAGACATGACTAAGGACATAGCCAAGTTTCAATGAGGAGGCCCCAGATATGCTAGTCTTTGAATATTATCTTCATTTCTCCTGCCAGGTCAAACCAAAACACCAAATCTTTTGCCATCTAGTCGATTCTGACTGTAGCGACCCTATAGGACAGAGTAGAACTGCCCCATAAGGCTTCCAAGCTGGGAACAAGTTAACGCTACTGACATTTTGGTTAGCAGCCAAGCTCTCAATCACTGTGCCACCAGGTCTCCCTTGCCAGATCAGGCGTCAAAAATCATTACCCGTTCAGTCTAAATAAAAATGCAGTTTATTAAAAGGGACCATTATTCACTAAGTTTTACCTACCTAAGTGTCACCAGTCTTGGACAAATAAAAAGGCTTTTATTAGAAGGAAAATAAAAAGTGACAGAGGGAACTGAAGCCTTCCTAAGAGATTTCAAAAGATCATATCCTTTAGAAGAACTAGGACATCCCCTGGAGGAAAAGCAATAGGTTACTGGTTCTACAGAGACTAAAGAAAATGGTCTGATGTTCATTCTTCATTCTCAGTAAAATATTGATGGAGTACCACTGTCAAAATCTATTTAGCAAACTGTACAGTACACCTTAAATTACAACCCTTTATGCTTCTGAACACAAAGAACATCATCCTTCAAAATGTTCCAAAATAATAGACGGAGTAAAAAAAAAAAAAAATGAATTCTGGTTTATATGCTTGATAAGAAAACCATTCATGTTGCATTTTAAAAAATTGTATGTGTGCCACAAAATATAGCAAAAGTCAATAAGCCTTCCCACTATATTTACATACACATGAATATTTATTTTCTCTTTGAATTTAATTTTAGAAAGACTATTTGTGTCAACATTTTTATAAACCATTATTAAGTATTTTAAGCATTTTCTTTCTAACACTGAAAAGGATGTGTTTTGTCAGGTTAAACTCCACACCAACAGGAAGCTAACTCTAACCTAACACACATTTATTTGTCAATTATATAAGGATATTCATCTGGTATTATAGTAGATAAAAATTTTTACATACAGGGACAATGTATTTTCCAGCGGTAATATGGAAACGCTAGAGGAAGCGTTTTGTCTTGTTCTTTCAGGTACTATATTCCCTTTAGAGTTAACTTTTTCATTAAAAATGTTCTTAGTACTTTACAGAGGACATGCAAAAGCCAGTCAGATAGAGCTTTCAGTAGGTAATTACAGAGGTCTACTCTCTTTCAGGGAAACCCTGGTGATGTAGTGGTTAAGAGCTATGGCTGCTAACCAAAAGGTTAACAGTTCAACTCCATCAGCTGCTCCTTGGAAACCCTATCGGGCAGTTCTACTCTGTCCTACAGGGTAACTATGAGTTGGAATCAACTCAACAGCAACAGGTTTGGGTTTTTTTGTTGTTGTTCTCTTTCAAATTCTTGTAACTTTATCAATTACTCTAAAGTAAAAACAAGGAAAAGAATGTCAATCTAAGTGTAATAAAGCACTTGAATTAATTTTGCAGGATTTCATTGGCTTTATTTCTTTAACAAACGTTTTGTTTTAGAACAGTTTTAGATTTACAGAAAAGTTTCAAACAGTATAGAGAGTTCTCATATACCCCACACCTATTATTAGCGTCTAACACCAGCATAGTACATTTGCTACAATTAACGAACCAGTATTAATACATTGTTATTATTAACTAAAGTCCATTCTTTATTTAGATTTTCTTATTTTTTCCCTAATGTCCCTTTTCTGTTGCAGTATCTCACCCAGGATCGCACACTGCGTTTAGTCATCATGTGTCCTCAGACTCCTCTTAGCTGTGACAGTTTCTCAGACTTGATGACCTTGACAGTTTTGAGGAGGACTGGCAGGGATTTCATAGAATGTTCCTCTATTGGGATTTGCCTGATGTTTTTCTCATGATTATATTAAGGCTATGTGTTTTTGGAAGGAAGACCACACAGATAACAGATAAAATGACATTTTCATCACCACATCATATCACATGCTATCAGCATATCACTCTTGATGTTGACCTTGACCACCTAGTTGAGGTAGTGTTTACCAGCTTTCTCCACTGTAAAGTTACTCTATTTTTCCCCCTTTCCATACTGTACCCTTCAGAAGGAAGTCACTATGCACAGTGAACACTTTAGGACTGAGTATCTAGATAAAGTATTTGGAATTCTTATGCATGGAAGATTTTTCTCTCCTTCCCCACTTATTTACTCATTCAATCACTTATTTATATCAATATGGATACATGGATATTTATTTTATACTCTCGGTTACAGTTCAGTACTGCTTTATTTATTTTGTTGTTCAAATTGTTCCAGCTTTGGCCATTGGGAGTTCTTTCAATTGGCTCTTATGTCCCTTTCACATATCTCCATCAGTTGGGTTTTTCTTTGTTTGTTTGTTGTTTTTAATTACTTCCTTACTTACTGGTACTACCAGTAAGCTCCCGGCTCATCTGTATATTTCCTGTCTTAGTCCTAGAACCACCCATTTTTTTAAAGAGCCCTGATTTATTTTATTAGAGAATGGTATTAGAAATCAAGATCTGGATGTTACATGTGCTCATTGCTACTGAGATATCATTAGTTTAAGGCTGACATATCAAGGAAATTTATCTGTATATACTAATACGTGCATATATAAATATCTATAAGTATTTGTATATCTAACCACCTATATTTATATTGAGCTAAACATGAGTTCATACTGATGTCTCCAACTCTTATCCATTCTAGATTCCCCCCCTTGCATTAAGTAACCTCCCACTCCAGCAGTGAAAAATTTGGATCCTGTCATCCACCATCCATTTACTTACTTGTTTAATTCCAGTACAAATGTGTAGCAGTATCAGAATTATTAAGCCATATATCCACAGAAAACACCTTTATCAACTACAGTACAGTATGTCCAGTTTCAAACTTACTTACATCTGCACTTCCCTCCCCACAAATTGGATTTATTTTTTTTTAAAGGAAAGGAAGCAGGCAATGATCACTTGGTAAATTTGGACATGTTGGTGTTTTTACTTACAAATTAGAAAAATGAAGCAAGAATAAAGACCTCACCTGCAGATCATAGTTCAAATATTTTATGTAAAAAAAAATTCCTTTAGAATAAGAATTGGACATGTAGGCTCTGGAAAAGAAAGATTTTCTTATACTTCAGAGAAATTTAGAACATAGCAGTCCAAGATATGATTTTATTTGAGTTTAACTACTCAACTATCACTTTGTGTCAATGTGATACAAAATATAATCCATATGTATGGAGTCCCTGGGTGGTAGAAATGGTTAATGTGCTCAACTGCTAATTGAAAGGTTGGTGGTTCAAATCTACCCAGAGGCACCTCAGAAGAAAGGCCTGGTGATTTATTTCCAAAAAATCAACTATTGAAAACCCTGTGGAGCACAGTTCTACTCTGACACTCAGGGGGTCTCCATGAGAAGGAGTCAACTTGACAGCAAATGGTTCTGGTTATGATATATAAAAGCAGTGCATAGTGCAAGAGATACGAAAGAGTCCTTATGATGTAAGTGTTTTCCAAGACTCCTGTAGACTTCCCAGATAGATAGTGTCATGGATTGAATTGTGTCCCCCAAAAAATGTGTGCAGCAACTTGGCTAGGTCATGATTCCCAGTATTGCATGATTGTGTAATCTGATATGATTTCCTTATGTGTTGTAAACTCTATCACTATGATGAGATTATATGTGATCTCCTTATGTGTTGTAAATTCTATCACTGTGATGAGGTTATACTGATGAGGTTGACAAGATTATATAGTGTCTTAATGCAATCTCTTTTGAGATATAAGAGAGAAGTGAGCAGAAACACATGGGAACCTCATACCACCAAGAAAGCAGTGCCGGGAGCAGAGCGTGTCCTTTGGACCTGAGGTTCCTGCACAGAGAAGCTCCCAGACCAAAGGAAGACTGATGGCACAGACCTTCCTCCAGAGCTGAGAGAGAGAAAGCGTTCCCCTGGAGCTAACACCCTGAATTTGGACTTGTAGCCTACTGGACTATGAGAGAATAAACTTCTCTTTGCTAAATCCATCCACTCGTGGTATTCCTGTTAGAGCAGCACTAGATGACTAAAACAGATAGTAAACCTATCTAATTTAATTTTATGTCCAATATAGTTCCATATTCAAATTCTTTTAACACGCTTTTGGTTATTAGTAGTAGGATTGTGATATAATAGCTTAAAGCCTTCTTTAAGCTACCAGCTTTAAGGAATCACATTTGAAGGAAGTATTTCCTTTCTAGGTTCAACTCTCCAACTAACCTAAAAAAGTTGAGCAAAGTGTTGACTGGAAATGAAGGCCCCTATTACTGAAAAGTAAAGACAGATAATGGTGAGATAATGCTTAAAATCCCTTTAATTACAAGGCAACTGTTTCAGGCTCTGCAACATTTACTTAAGTAGTGCTTCCTTCAAGTTTCCCTTTTTTCTTAGATGTATGACATCTAACAGCCTGAAAGCCTATTTCGAGCAAAGATAAATAGTCATTTATGCAGTGGAATATATTTGTCATGATTATGAGGGATTGAATATATTAAACATATTAACTCATGTAATGTATATTTTGACCTAGTTCAGGGTAGAACCTTGAACAATAACAATGACAATAAAATCTACTCTCTAAAGGAGATCATGTTTTCCTCACTGAAAGTTACATGGTCAAAATGTAATTTTGTAACTGTCTTGGAAAACAGGCATACTCATTGTGCTTTACAGATATTACATTTTTGTGCTTTTTACTTCTTTTTACAAACTGAAGGTATGTGGCAACCCTGGATCAAGTACGCCTATCAGCGCCATTTCTCCAAAAGAATGCACTCATTCTGTATCTCTGTGTCATATTTTGGTAATTCTTCTAGTATTTCAAACTTTTTCGTTATTATCATATCTGTTATGGTGATCTGTGATCAGTGATCTTTGATGTTACTATTGTGATTGTTTGATGGTGTCATGAACCACACCCATATAAGACTGCAAACTTAACTAATAAGTATTGTGTGTCTTCTGTCTGCTCCACCAACCAGCGTTCCTCATCTCTCTCCATCTCCTTAAGCCTCCCTATTCCTTGAGACACAACAATATTGAAATTAGGCCAATTAATAACCCTACAATGGTCTAAGTGCTCAAGTGAAAGGAAAAGTCGCGTGTTTCTCACTTTATATCATAAGCTAGAAATGATTAAGCTTAGTTAAGAAGGCACGTCAAAAGCCAAGATAGGCCGAAAGCTAGGCCTCTTGCGCAAAACATTTAGCCAAGTTGTGAATGCAAAGGAAAAGTTCTTGAAGGAAATTAAAAGTTCTACTCCAGTGAACAAGCGAATGATAAGAAAGTGAAACAGCCTTATTGCTGATATGGAGAAAGTTTTAGTGGTCTTGACAGAAGATCAAACTAGCCACAACACTCCCTTAAACCAAAGCCTAATCCAGAGAAAGACCCTAACTCTCTTCAATTCTGTGAAGGATGAGAGAGGTGAGGAAGCTGCAGAAGAAAAGTTTGAAGCTAGCAGAGGCTGAGTCATGAAGTTTAAGGAAAGAAGCCATCTCCATAACTTAAAAGTGCAAAGTGAAGCAGCCAGTGCTGATGTAGAAGCTGCAGCCAGTTATCCAGAAGATCTAGTTAAGATAATTGATGAAAGTAGCTACACTAAACAACAGATTTCCAATGTAGACAAAACAGTCTTTAGTGGAAGAAAATGCCATCTATGACTTTCATAGCTAGAGAGGAGAAGTTTCAAAGCTTCAAAGGACAGGCTGACCCTCTTGTTAGGGGCTAATGCAGCTGGTCACTTTAAGTTGAACCCAGTGCTCACTTACCATTCTGAAAATCCTAGCACCCTTAAGAATTATGCTATATCCACTCTGCCTCTGCTCTACAAATAGAACAACAAAATCTGGATGACAGCACATCTGTTTACAACATGCTTTACTGAATATTTTAAGCCCCACTGTTGAGACCTACTCCTCAGGGGGAAAAAAAGATTCCTTTCAAAATATTACTGCTTATTAATAATGTACCTGCTCACCCAAGAGCTCTGATGGAGATTACAAGGAAATTACTGTTGTTTTCACGCCTGCTAGCACAACACCCATTCTGCAGCACATAGATCAAAGAGTAATTTTGATTTTCAAGTCTTATTATTTAAGAAATACATTTGATAAGGCTATCACTGCCATAGACAGTGATCACTCTGATGGGTCTGGGCAAAGTAAATTGAAAACCTTCTGAAAGGGATTCACCCTTCTAGCTGTCATTAAGAACATTAGTGATTTGTGGGAGGAGGTCAAAATATCAAGGTTAAGAGGAGTTTGGAAGAAGTTGATTCCAACTCTCATGGATGACTTTGAGGGGTTCAAGACTTCAGTGGAGGAAATAACTGCAGATGTGGTGGAAATAGCAATAGAACTAGAATTAGAAGTGGAGCCTGAAGATGTGACTAAATTGCTGCAATCTCATGATAAAACTTTAATGGATGAGGAGTTGCTTCTCAGGGATGAGCAAAGAAAGTAGTTTCTTCAGATGGAATATGCTCCTAGTGAAGATGCTGTGAACACTGTTGAAATGACAACAAAGGATTTAGAATATTATATAATCTTAGTTGATAATGCAGCAGCAGGGTTTGAGAGGATTGATTCCAATTTTGAGAGAAGTTTTGCTGTGGGTAAAATGCTATCAAACAGCATCGCATGCTACAGACAAATCTTTTGTGAAAGGAAGAGTCAATTAAAGTGTCAAATTTCATTGTTGTCTTATTTTAAGAAATTGCCACAGCCACCCCAACCTTCAGCAGCTACCACCTGATCAATCAGCGGCTGTCAACATCAAGGAAAGACCCCACACCAGCAAGAAGATTACGACTCACTGAAGGCTCAGATGACGGTTACCATGTTTTAGCAATAAAGTATTGTTTAATTAAGGTATGTACATTGTTTTTTAGACATAATACTGTTGCACACTTAATAGACTATGGTATCGTGTAAACAACTTTATATTCACTGGGAAACCAAAAACTTAGTGTGACTCGCTTTATTGCAATATTCGCTGTATTGCAGTCGTCTGGAACCGAACCCACAGTATCTCCGAGGTATGCCTGTATTCCATTGGGAATACTAGTAAGATCTTAAAACTGTCTTCTTTATTTGGAATTAAACTTGGGGATGCTAGAATTAACTCTCAAAAAGCTCCTGCCTTCATACACACAATCGAGTATTACACAACAGTAAAGAACAATGATAAATCTGCAAAGCGTCTCATAACATGGATGAATTTGGAGGGCATTATGCTGAGTGAAATAAGTCAATCACAAAAGGACAAACATTGTATGAGACTACTACTGTAAAAACTCATGAAAATGTATACACACAAAAAGAAACAATCTTTGATGGTTATGAGGTAGGGGAAGGGTGGGGATGGAAAAACACTAAATAGACAATAGATAAGTGGTATCTTTGGTGAAGGGTAAGACAGTACACAATACTTGGGAAGCCAGCACAGCTTGTACAAGAAAAGGTCATGGAAGCTCCATAAACACATCCAAACTCCCTGAGGGACTGAATTACTGGGAAGAGGGCTGTGGGGACCATGGTCTCTGGGAATATCTAGCTCAATTGGCATAACATAGTTTATAAAGAAAATTTTCTGCATTCTACTTTGATGAGTAGCATCTGGGGTCTTAAAAGCCTGTAAGCAGCCATCTAAGATACTCTACTGGTCTCACCCCTTTGGGAGCAAGGGAGAATGAAGAAAACTAAAGATGCAAGGGAAAGAATAGTCCAAAGGACTAATGGACTACAACTACCACAGCCTCCACCAGACTGAGTCCAGTACAACTAGAGTGTGCCCAGCTACCACCACTGACTGTTCTGACAGGGATTACAGTAGAGGGTCCTGGACAGAGCTGGAGAAAAATGTACAACAAAATTCTAACTCACAAAAAAAGACCAGACTTACTGGCCTGACAGAGACTGGAGAAACCCCAAGAGTATGGCCCCTGGGCACCCTTTTAGCTCAGTAATGAACTCATTCCCAAGGTTCACCTTTCAGCCAAACATTAGACAGGCCCATAAAACAAAACAAGACTAAAGGGGCACAACAGCCCAGGGGCAAGGACTAGAAGGCAGGAGGGGACAGGAAAGCTGGTAAAAGGGAACCCAAAGTCAAGAAGAGAGAGTGTTGACATGTCGTGGGGTTGTTAACCAACGTCAGAAAACAATATGTGTACTTTTTAATGAGAAGCTAGTTTGTTCTGTAAATCTTCATCTAAAGTACAATAAAAAAAAAAAACTCCTGCTTTCTTCTTGCTCCCATATTCAAATTTTATCTATTACCATTTTTTGTATGAAACAGCAAAAAATAAATAAACTTTAACCACTTTTCTACATTTAACACTAAAAAATTGGCTGAATTTTTCCCCTGAATTGATTAATTTTTATTGAAATGGCTAAGACTATCTTAATGGCACAAGTGACATAAAAAAAGAAAAACCAAACCCGCTGCCGTTGAGTCGATCCTGACTCATAGTGTCCCTATAGGACAGAGTAGAACTACCCCATAGGGTTTCCAAGAAGCAGCTGGTGGAATTGAACTGCTGACCTTTTGGTTAGCAGCCTGAGCTCTTAACACTGTGCCACCAGGGCTCCACAAATGGCATAACAATGGCTTAAAAATGATAAATTTAGTCTTTGTCTACAGATGCTCTGTCAGATAGTAAATGTGTCTCATCTCCTGGCCTGAACTCTAGTTGATGGCTAGACGGTGCTTAGGTTCCTGGTTAAAAACAATTCTAAAGACCCAATATGATCAGAGGAGATCCAACCAAACCAAACCCATTGCCACCGAGTTGATTCCTACTCATAGTGACCCTATCAGACAGAGTAGAACTGCCCCATAGGGTTTCCAAGGCTGTAATCTTTACAGAAGCAGACTGCCAATCTTTCTCCCATGGAGCGGCTGGTGGGTTTGACCCACTGACTTTTCCATTAGCAGCTGAGCGCTTTAACCACTGCATTACCAGGTGTCTTAGGCTGGGTTCTCTAGAGAAGCAAAACCAGTAAAGTGTATAAATATATATAGAGAGAGAGATTTATATCAAGGAAACAGCTCACGTGATTGTAGAGGCTAGAACGTCCCAAGTCTGTGGATCAGGGTAGAGGCCTCTCCCAAATCATGCAGCCACAGAAGCTGGCAAGCCCAAGATCAGCAGGTTGGAGAACAGGGCTCCCGCTCACAGGCTGTGCAGATCAACGAATCCCAAGTTAGACAGATAAACTGGCAGCTCAAGTCCCAAGAACCGGAGATGAGACAACAGGAGGCAGCCGCAGGATCCAGGAAGAGCAAAAAGCCAGAACATCTGCTTATATTCAGATGCGTGCCACACCCCTAAGGAGTCTCCCTTTCATCTGATTGGCTACTGACAGTATATTCAGTCATGGGAGTGATCACATTAAAACACTGAGAATCATGGCCCAGCCAAGTTGACACACAATCTTAACCATCATACCACGGCTCCTTTGTTCAGAGGAGACAGGTGCTGGCAAGAAGGACTAGCAATGCCTGTCAAAAGTGAGGAAATAAGGAATCATGGCAAAAATCCTCTGTATTTGCCTTTTCTAGTTTATAATATTGACTGTGATGAAATTAACTCATGTTTTAATATCAAATTAACAAAGTTAGTATTACTTTATCTCATAGTATTTTTTGTGTCCTGTCCAAATAAATTTCCCTACCCCGATAAGCAGAGACTATAAATATATTATTTAAAGAAACATAAAGAAAAATTTGTCTGATAAATTCTTTCTGAAATCCATATTGCTGGATTATAAACTTCATAAGGATAAGAGTAATGCCCTATTCATCTCTCGACTTCCTTCAATATCATAACTCAGCATTTAAATGATGATGCTATTGCATAAACATGACTTCCCATCCCACTTATAATGAAATTCACTGTCCTTACCATGACCACCCAGCCCCTACATGATCTGGCTCCTGATCACTTCTCTGACCTTTCTCCCACTCTACCTCTCACTCACTTCAGTATAGACACACCGACCTTGCATTTGACTTGTGGTGTTGATGAGGAATATTGAATATACTATGGGCTACCAAATAAATAAATAAACAAATCAGTCTTAGAATAAATGCAACCAGAATGTTTCTTAGAAGCAAGGATGGCAAGACTTTGGCTCACTTACTTTGGACAAATCATCCAGAAAGACCAATCACTAGGAATGAACATTATGTTCTATAAAGTAGTGGGCCAATAAAAATGAGGAAAATCCTCAGCGAGATGGATTGACACAATAACTGCAACAATGAACTCATATATACCAATGATCACGAAGATGATACATGACCGGGAAACATTTCATTCTTTTATACATAATAAGATCTCCATGAGTTAGAGCTAACTCAACGTCAACTAACAACACTGGCCTCCACGCAGGTCTTTCTTCCTACAAAACAAAATCCTGACCAAGGGTCTATGAACTTACTGATTCTTCTGTCTGCAACTCTGCCACTAGATATCTACAGGCCCACTTTCTCTCTCAGTACATTCAGATCTCTGCTCTAACGTTATCCTCTCAGAAATAAATATCCTAAAAGAGTAACCCCCACCTCCCCTTCTATCCCTTTATCCTGCTTTATTTCCCTTTACTACTTATCACTATCTCATATTATAGTTCATATTTATGTGTCTTTTATGTCTGTACCACTAAAAGGTAACCTCCATAGGGCAGGAAATTTATAGAGTTTGTTCACTGCTAGAGTCCCAGCACCTAGAACAACAGATGACACATGATAGATGATCAATAAATATTTACTGAATAAATAGATTAACTGATTAATAAAAAACACTTAGAAATGGCTTCTCCTAGAGGCCAAACTCCAGAGGTCTTAATATTAAAGGAAAGACCTTAACCCTCACTTTTGAAACAATAGGCATCTCATCCCTCACAGTCTAGGACACTCATACCCTGACCACCTAAACAGAGACTATCGTCCCCATCCCAAGACTCTGGACAAGGTTTCTTTTATAATCAGGATGATTCAAGGAGTAAATATATATTTACTCCAAATTTTCCTATAAGGATATAGTCTGAACTCATGGCTAGGCCAAGGTAATCAAAATGGCCAGACAAGGAGAATGATGTCAACGAAAATGGCAGCATAAAGAGCTCCACATTCTGCCCTCCATAAAAACAACAAAAAACATGCAAAAACTGTAAAATCAGCTTTTTCAGAACTCTGAAATTAATCAAAGTTTTGTCAACCCAAGTAGCGCTCATTCAAGGATAGTGCTTGATTTTCTATCAGAACATCAAACTTTGTTGTTTTGACTTACCCTAGACCCATCCCCAGCTCCCTACCTCAGCAGAAGCCATCAAAATAACAGCCTGTGTTCCTGGTACCAGAGAGAGCAGAATGAACCTCGTTTGCAAAGAATGGTAGTTAATATTTGTTCTGACCTATCTGGTTCCTGGAGGACAACCTCAAAAGCCATGTCTTTTTTTTTTTGCCTAATTTGAAACTGGCCAGTTCTAAAGCTGCTTCACAGAGGGCATTTGTCCAGAACATTTACAGGTGATGTCTTGGTTGCTGCCATCTGAGGTGATGGTTGGCAACTGGGGCAAACAATAGACTAGCCAAAGTACTCGAAAGGAAGAACTGGGCAATGAGATATTTGTAAGAGTTGAGAAGCTCTCAGATACTTCTGGGAATCTAGAAGGCTACACATACTCAAGGCTGTACATATGCTCAGGGAAGACCTGAGAAAACCCTAAGCTCTCACCTCCTGCTGAACTTGAGGATCTGCAGAAGCAGGAAGTAAGGCAAAACTGCAAACTGTCTGGCTGAGGAATAAAGTCATGTCCAACATAGAGACACTGGCCCACTGTCACCCCAGGTCTGCCCACCCCCACCCACTGGATCCTGCCTTGTCTTTTTTTTTCCCCCTTTTCCTTCTTTACTTTCTCCCTCCCACCTAGCCTTGTACACTGCCCCCACTTCTTCCCAACAGCACATGCCACGCCACTTCATTCAGCTAGAGAGCTACTGGCCTGCCATCATCCCAGCTCCACTCCTCCCTCACTGCCAGCTCTCACTTTGCCGTTTTTTTTCCCTTGTCCTCCTTTTCTTTCTACCTCCTACCTAGCTCTGTACCCCACCTCTAGCCCTTCCCACCAGGCCACACCACACCTCCCTGGCTAGAGAAATAGCAACTGGCCCACGGCCCAGGTACACCTGTCCCCACCTGCCAGCTCCTGCCACACCATTTTTCTCCCTTTCCTCCTTTTCTTTATCCCTCACACCTAGCCCCGTACCTCAACTCTACCCCTTTCTGCCGGGCCACACCACACCACTGTGCGTAGAGAGCTACTGGCCTATCACATTCAGAGCAAAAGAGAATGAAGAAAACCAAAGATGCAAGGAAAATATTAGTCCAAAGGACTAATGAACCACTGCCCTATCAGCTCAGAAGAACTAGATGATGCCCAGCTACCACCACCAACCTCTCAGACAAGGATCACAATAGAAGGTTAAAGACACAGTGAGAGAAAAATGTAGAACAAAATTCAAATTCAAAACAAAAAAAAGATCAGACTTACTGGTCTGACAGAGACTGGAGGAAACCCTAAGACTATGGCCCCGCCCCTGGACATCCTGCTAATGGAGAACTGAAGCCACTCCCAAAGTCCACCTTTCAGTCAAAGATTAGAAGGCCTATGAAACAAGCAATAACACACATAAGAAACATGCTTCTTAGTTCAATCATGTATACAAGACCAAATGGGCAACACTTACCCCAGTGCAAAACAGAAAAGGCAGGAAAGGACAGGAAACCTGGACAAAGGGATACAGGGAACCCGTGGTGGAAAAGAAAAGGGAGAGAATGTTGACACATTGCGGGGATTGCAATCAATGTCACAAAACAATTTGTGTATAAATTTTTGAATGAGAAACTAATTTTGCACTAAAACACAATTTAAAAAAAAACTAGAAAAAGTACAGCAGACTAAACCCAAATATAGCAGAGTAAGTAAATAATGAAGATTAAAGTAGAAATAAATAAAATAGATAATAGAAAAATGTTAGAGAAGATTTTTTTAAAAGCTGGTTCTTAGAAAAGATTTAAAAAATGAAATATCTGTAGATAAATAAAAAAAGGGAGCAGACTCAAATTACTAAAATCAAGAATAAAAAAAACATTATTACCAACCTTACAGAAATAAGGATTATAAGGAATACTATGAATAATTGTATGCAAACAAATTAGATAACCTGGATGAAAAGCAAAAAATTCCTAGAAACACACAAACTACCACAACTTCCTCTAGGAGAAATAGAAAATTTGAATAGACGTACATCAAGTAAAGTGATTGGATACAATAATAAAAAGGAAACAACAGGTGTTGTGAAGATGTGAAGAATTTTGAGCCCCTCATACATTGCTGGTGTGAATTTAAAATGGTGCAGCCACAGTAGAAAACTGTTCAGTGGTTCTTCAAAAAGTTAAACATAGACTTATCATATTTTTCAGCAATTTCACTCCTGGTTATAATCCCAAGAGAACTGAAAACTTACGTTCACACAAAAGTTTGTACACTAATGTTTATGGCAGAATTATTCATAATAGCCAAAAAATAGAAACAACTCAAATGTCCCTCAACTGAGGGATTGTTAAACAAAATTTGGTATATCCATAAAGTGGAATATTGTTGTTGTTTGGTGCCATTGAGTCAGTTCCAACTCATAGCAACCCTGCATACAACAGAACAAAACACTGCCTGATCCTGCGACATCCTCACAATTGTTGCTGTGTTTGAGTCCATTGCGGCAGCTACTGTGTCAATCCATCTCATCCAGGGTCTCCCTCTTTTTCACTGACCCTCTACTTCATTAAGCATGATGTCCTTCTCCAGGTCCCACCTTATAAAACGTCCAAAGTACATAATATGAAGTTTCGCCATCCTCACTTCTAAGGAGCATTCTTGATTGTACTTCTTCCAAGACAGAAAAAAGTGGAATTTTACTCAGTCATAAAAGGAATGAAGTACTGATACACATTACAACATGGATGAATATTGAAAACATTATGTTAAGTGGGAAAAAAAAAAACACTACCCAAAAGTCACATATAGTGTGATTGCATTTATATGAAATGTCCAGAAAAGGCAAATCCATAGAGATAAAATGCAGACTAGCGATTGCCAGAGGATTAGGGAAGGGGAGAACTGGCACTAATTGCTAGCAGATATGTTTTTGTTTTGTTTTGTTTTAGGGGGAATGATGAAAATGCTGTAGAATTAGATAGTGGTGATAGTTGCACAACAAAGTGAATATATGAAAAACCACTAAAGTGTACACTTGAAAATGGTGAATTTTGTGTTACGTAAATCATATCTCAATTAAAAAATTGCTAAAAAAAGATAAAATAATGTGGCATGTATTGAGATGGCCAGTCACCGCCTGGTTAACTAGTACAAAGAATTCAGTGGTAGAGCCGACTTAGAAGAAACTGCCTCTAACAGGGTAACCAACTATCCAAGTTTACCTGGGACTATAGGGTTTCCTTCAACACGGAACTTTTTAGTACTCAAATCGGGACAGTTCAGGCAAACTGAAATAGCCTAAAATAGCCCACTTGTTTGACATTAGACTACTTACAAACATCTTCCCAAGATGGGTCCCAGAAGAAAAAAACGAATATAATCTAGCCTGATTTATATTTGTCTTTGTACCAATGCAGTTGTCAAAAGTAATTTTTGACTTTTTTTTTTAACAAAGGAAGGGGCCCACAAAGGCAAAAGTATCCAGGGCCTACAAAAGTCATAATGTGGTCCTGGTCACAGGAAGTTCTTACAGGATCGCTGGAGACTTGTCCATAGCTGGAAAGGGCATCCAGCTGGATCAGACAGCAGGAGAGAAATTGGGAAGATATTTCAGGCCCTGGACAAATAGGACAAAAAGTTTATGGGATGAGCAAAGAGCCAGGATGGGGAAGAGGAAGACTGAGACCCTTACCATTAAATTGAGTGCTTGTCACACTCAAGGGCATCAGAATCACCTGGAGGGCCTGTTAAAACACAGATTGCTGGTCCCATCCCCATAGTTTCTGATTCAATAAGTCTGGGGTGAGGCCTAAGAACTTGCATTTCTAACAAGTTCTTAGGTGATGCTGATGCTGCTAGTGCTGGACACATTTTGAGAGCCCTTCTATAAACCCTCTAAATCTCCTCCTCCAGACTATAAAGAAGAAGAGGATAAAGCACGCTTACTCACATTGTATCCCTAGAGCCCAGCAGAGTGACTAATGACTGTTAAAATAACCAGAGTGCCATCAAGTAGCCCAGTCACAGGCGTTCGTGAGTCATTTGTAGATAAGTCACTTGTTCTATAATGTCATTTACAAAACAGAGCTTGAGTTCTGTTTACTTGTTTTTTGTTAATATAAATTCCAATTATTTTGTGTCTGAATATTTTTGTTTGTCCTTCGGAAATATGTATTTCCAAGTATCTGTTCATGGGCTTTTAGAATGCATTCATCTTTTCCTTCTAACTAAAAAAAAAAAAAAAAATCATTGCCGTTAAAGTTGATTCTGACTCAAAGCAACCCTATAGGACAAAGTAGAACTGCCCCACAGGGTTTCCAAGGAGTGGCTGAAGGACTCAAACTGCTGACCTTTTGGTTAGTAGCCAAGCCCTTAACCGCTGCGCCACCAGGGCTCCTTTCTTTCTAATTAGAAACATAAAATTACAACATTTTTGTAAGCCCCAAAAGTATTACAGACCCTACCTAGTCCCTGTGCCCCCTGTGCCTACTGGAGGTACCAACCCTGCCTGCAGCTGGAAACTGCACCTTGAAGAACTGATCCACTTTCAACCTCTGTTCTGGCCTCTGTGCTTATTTTCAGCCTGTTAAATTATTTTCACATTCTGCCCAATCTCTTCAGATTGAAAATTCCATTAAAGTGCCTCCTTAAATCTAGCTTTACTTCAGATGCTAACCTAGAATTTTGTTTGGCTTCAGTGTCTAGAGCCTAGATGCAGTCCCAGCCTACCTTGCACCCAGCCCCGGATCCCTGAAACTGGGTACTTTCTCCTTGATCCCTGCTTGTCTGGGATCCTCGTCCTTGACCAACCCTCTGTCCAGGCATCAACAGTGGATGATGGCTTAGGTACAGCTGCTCATTTGACTTTGATCAAGTGGTTCCCATTTAAACTTGTTTTGCAGCAAAGCCCTCTACTATGGATGGAATTGTGTCCCCCCAAAATACATGTTGAAGTTCTAACTCCTATACCTGTGAATGTGATCCCATTTGGAAATAGGATTTTTCTTATGTTGATGAGTGGAGTAGAGAGGGTTCTAAACCCAATCCTTTCTGAGTGGAGTCTTAGAGAAACACACAGGGGGAGACGCCATGTGGCCATGGAGACAGATGCTTCTACAAGCAGCAAGGGAATACCAAGAATCATCAGCACTCACTGGAGATTAGCAGAGAGCCTCACAGAAGGAACGGCATGATTGGGACTGATTAGAACATTTAGCCTCCAGAACAGTGCGAAAATAAACTTCTGTTCTTTAAAGCCACTCATTTTGTGGTATTTTGTTATGGCATCAGTAGATAACTAAGACACCCTCCTCTTACACAACAAAAGATATAAAATCCTACATATATTTTTAAAAGATAACAAGAAGTCAATCTGGCCCAGATAAGGGTGGGAGATCTCAGAACGTTCATCTTCCTCCCCCAAGGTGACCACTAAGGCAGTTCTCCAAGACCTTCGGGCTGTCAGGATCTCCACTCACCTCTCCCAGCAGCCACCTACTGAGCAGTGGTGTCCATACATCATGTTCTAGACACAACCTGCTGGTCACAGAACAACTTGGCTAGTGTGTACGCTTTCTTGTTCTTGAGCCATGAATCACAGAGCAGTGATCTGAAGCATAGTGTTAGGTTTTACAGGAACTCTGCAGGAAGGCCTTACTGATTCAAGTGTCTCAGGTACAGAATGTTGAATATCACCCTTTTCTCTAACTGGCTTACCAGAGCACATGTGCTTCTTAACAAGAATGAAATTATTTTCATTAATAATTAGATATATTCTAAATTTATTTTCACTTGGAATAAGAGTTCTTTATATTTACAAGGTCTAAGGATGCAGTCAATACAGAGCACTAATATTAGCAACGTTTAAATATTCATGAAAATATTACCATACTGTTTGCTACTTTTTTCAGGTGAAAATAAATCATTAATAATCTATGTCCTGCTTTTCTAAGTACACCAAATGAGGAGTCTGCAAAGTCAGAACTTATGTGTTCAAGAAAATCACTGTGAAGGTGAATTTCCAACAGTTCTAACTGGACTAAAATGTCAGTGGTTCCAAAAGGTGAAACATGTAGAAATAAGACAGAGAAATGGAGGATGCGGATGGGAGAATGTGAGCAAGCAGGAAAGGGAAGTAACATCTTTCCTGACTAAAATATCCAACTGACACAACTTCACATGCCTATCATTCAGGCCTTCCAGCCAATTCACAAAATAACATTCAGTTTCCAACTCCAATTTTCACATGGGAATAATGAAGGGAGAAAAGTTAGGTGCTTGGCCCAAAGTTCCCCATTGTTCAAATTTTCCCTAGTTCTCGTCTCCCACTCATGATATAGAAAAGCCAAAACTATTAATTATATTGCCTATGCTCTGCCCTTTTATAATACAGGAAGTGGCTTCAAATTTTCCACATGGACAATCATCTCACAGAGAAGCTACTGAAAATCTACTCTGATCCTAGTGTACAGCTTCTGTCATTCTCCACTATATTCCTAGCTGTGTGTGGTGCTTTCTCTGTAATTTTGCCAGCTGAGGTTGACTTGGCATGGCCTACAAATGTACTAGTACTCATATACTGTAGGCAGAGTCCAACTTAAGAACAGGTTATGTAATTAGCAATTTAATGTGTTAAGGCACTAATTTGGACCTGGAATATATTTTCCCATGGAAACTATGTTCCATATGGTTGTTACGTTCTAAGACAAGACTACAAAGTCTGTTTAATCCATAAAGAACCAAATGTAACATACTAACATACAGTTTCAGTGATCCTGGACCACATTTTCAGCTTTGTATTTATAAAAAACTTCATTCTGAGGAGGTGGCACTGGGGGAACAGGGACTCCACATGGCTGCAGGACAAATATTTCAAGCAACAGTGACTTTGAAATCTCCTTCCCCCTTCATAAGAGAAGGCAAATGGTTTAATTAAGAAATCAGGGGCAACTATTCTCAATGGGTAGACAGGCCACTGCTACCACTCCCCTGCCACACTTTTATATTTAGGGCTCTTCGTAGGTCAGTGATTGTATATTATAGACAAGCTGTGATTCATTGTTAATCAGGCAGATCCTGCCTGTGGGCTCTGTCATAGGCCATCAAGGCAAAGACAGTGTGCTCTGAGGGGTCCTGAACAATCCAGCTTCTAAAAGTGCTTTCATATCAGCGAGCTCCCTTCTGCAGTGTACAGCACCCACCTTAGAGGATCTCAGGGATTGGTGGCATACCCATCAAGAGGTATGGAATCACTGCTTGCAGGTTTAAAACCAAAGGAAAAGGAAGACCTTTCCACCCTCTTCCTTTCTCTTACAACACCAGAAAACAGCAAGGAGAGGAAAAACAAGAAAATAAACTCCACCTTTGATGAAGTAAGTAAATATCTGTAAGAAAAACAAAAGGGTACATGAAGAAGGCTGCCAAGTCCAGTGTAAATGTGACCCATGAGAGACAACTAGAAAGAAGGGACCTGTGGCCAGGCCTCAAGCTGACCCAGCAAAGGGCCAGCCTATCCAAAGTAGGAGGCACACGTCCCCTCCCCCTAAGAGACAAACGCGTGATTCCTCGTGTACAGGAATCCTTGCTGTAGAAATCTCCCTTAACCTTGTGGAGTGGCAAGGGAAGCAGGGCTCAAGGATTAAAGAACAGACACCTTATATTTGCAACCACGCTGTAGGGCAAAAGAAAGCCCACGACTGGGAGGCAGCCCTGTGGCTACCACTCTGTCAGACACAGAGGAGGAAATGCTGACACAGCTTGCTCATAAATCCTTATATCCTAGCCAGGAAGGTTTTCTGTTAGCCAGTCAAGGAAGAGCTCACTTCTCCAAAGATAATAAAGAAACATCAGTTGGCCTCCAACTTCTCCATAGAAGCTAGAAGCCCTAGAAGGCAGTGGCACTGTACTTGACAGGGAAAGAAAGCGGGAGCTTGAAATTGCATATCTAGACAAAGAAAACATCAATTGGATTGAAGGACATTCTATAGAGTAATGGATGTCTGCTCTTCAAAAAGATAATGAAAGACAAGGAAAGACTGGGGAATTGCCACAGGTTGGAGATAACTATAGAGAAATAGGAGTCCCTGGGTGGTGCTATGAGTCAGAATTGACGGGACAGCAACGGATTTGGTTTTGGTTTTCTGGGTGGTGCAAATGGTTAACATGCTCAGCTGCTAACCAAAAGGTTGGAGGTTCGAATCTACCCAGAGGAGCCTCAGAAGAAAGGCTTGGCAATCTACTGAAAAATCAGCCACTGAAAACCCTATGGAGAACAGTTCTTCTCTGACACACATGGGGTCACCATGAGTCAGAATCAGCTTGACAACTGAAGGGAAAAAAAGAAGAAGAAATAACAAGTAAATGCAATGTGAGATCCTGGACAGGATCTTGAAACAACAACAAAAAAGGATATTGGTTGAAAAACTAGTGAAATTGAAATAATGTCTATAGTTTAGTTAATAATATTGTGTCAATTTTAATTTTCTGGTTTTTGTAATTGTGCTATTGTTATATAAAATGTTAACATTTACGTTATATAAAATGTTATTGTTGCAATTTTTCTGTAAGTCTAAGATGAGTTCAAAATAAAAAGCTAAAAAAATAAAGTATCACATAAATATGTTTAAACATGCAAGAACTCAAAGAATACAGTTCCCATGAGTTCTTCTAGAATAAATAATAGAAGATGGACTTGAGCCAAAGAATATATGAGGAAAACCATGATCAGAGGACAGCGAGCGCTGAATCCCTTTTAAAAAGACGACTGAGATTAAATCAACCTATGGCTATAGAACAGAATGCAAATACTTTTTAAAATCATAAATTGCAATGATATATAAATACAACTAATAAAACATGGAAGTAGTGATCAGAAGATGAGAAACATGGGAACACAATGATATAAGTATTTATTAAAGCAGGGCTTCAAAGGATATTGCTAGAAACTGATAAATCAGTTAATAAAAGTATAAGTACTTCAAAGGTACAAAAGTATACACTCAAAAAACTAATAATAATGACACAAAATTCAGTGGAGGGGAAAAAGAAGAAAGATGGAAGAAGTGAAAATACACTAATATCATTGCATAGAATGGGCAAATGTATCTACTTAAGATGCTGCTAATAAATAATGGATTATATCATATAGATTAGTTATGATACCAAAACCAAACCCATTGCCGTCAAGTCAGTTCTGACTCACAGCGACCCTACAGGACAGGGTGGAACTGCCCCATAGGATTCCCAAGGAGCACTGGTGAATTCGAACTGCTGACTTTTTGGTTTGCAGCTGTAGCTCTTAAACAAGGTGCTGCTGAAAACAAATTTTCTAAGTTATAAAAATAAATACAAGTAAAATATTTTTTAAAAAATCATAAAAAAGAAAGAATCATAATACAATGTTTACATTAATCGGAGCACTGTTTTATAATAAGAAAACTCTAGAAACAACTTGAAAGTTCACAGAGGGGGACTAGTTAACCCAATGATAGTTAATAATAACACAATGCAGTTATTTAAAAAATGAAGTAACACTATATATTGATATGAAATGATCTTCAAGATATATTACAAGGAAAAAGAAAGTTCAGGAGAGTTAGAGTAACAAATAAAAAAGAAAGAAAGAAAATCTGCATGTGTGTTTGAGTGCTTGCGTCTTGAAACGATACACAAGAAACTAATAACAATGGTTTTCCATGGGGAATGGGCTGTGAATTATAGGACATGGGTAGAAGAGAGACTTTCTTTTTACTCTAGATAACCCTTTTTACCTTATAAATTTTCCCTTATGTACATCTATTACCTGTTAAAAACAAGTGTTGTTGTCATGTGCCATCGAGTCGATTCCAACTCATGGCAACCCTATATGAGGTAGTAGAACTGCCCTGTAGGGTTTCCTAGGCTGTAATCTTTACGGGAGCAGATTGCCAAGTGTTTTCTTCCATAGAGCCACTGGTGGGCTCACACTGCCAACCTTTCAGTTAGCAGCCGAGCACAGTTAAAGATTGAATTAATGACAGATAATGGATGGATGCATGGATGAATAAAACTATTCATAGAAATAGGGTTTACAATATATCAACAGGAAATGCTGATTCCCAGAGGGTTTTTTTTGTATTTTTTCATTGTACTTAGATGAAGGTTTACAGAACAAACAGTTTCTCATTAAACAGTTAGCACACATATTGTTTTCTGACATTGGTTAACAACCCCACGACATGTCAACATTCTCCCTTCTCAACCTTGGGTTCCCTATTACCAGCTTTCCTGTCATCTCCTGCCTTCTGGTCTTTGTGCCTGGGCTGTTGTGGCTCCTTAGCCTCGTTTTGTTTTATGGAACTGTCTACTGTTTAGCTGAAGTGTGAACCTCTGGAGTGACTTCATTACAGAGCTAAAACAGTGTCCGGGGGCCATACACTCGGAATTTCTCCAGTCTCTCTCAGGCCAGTAAGTGTGGTCTTTTTTTGTGAATTAGAATTTTGTTCTCCATTTTCCTCCAGCTCTGTCCGGGACCCTCTGTTGTGATCTCGGGCACCACGTAGTTTTACTGGGATAGTTGTGGTCCGTTAGTCCTTTGGACTAATCTTTCCCTTGTATCTTGTTCTCTTCATTCTCCCTTGCTCTCGAAGGGGTGACACCAGTGGAGTATCTTAGATGGCTGCTCACAGGCTTTTAAGACCCAAGACGCTACTCACCAAGGTAGAACTTAGAACATTTTCTTTATAAACTGTATTATGCCAATTGAGCTAAATGTTCCCTGAGACCATGGTCCCCACAGCCGTCCACCCAGCAATTGAGTCCCTCAGGGAGTTTGATGAGTCTATGGAGCTTCCATGAGTTTTCCTTGTAAGGTTCTGCTGGCTTCCCCAGTATTGTGTATTGTCTTACCCTTCACCAAAGTTACCACTTGTCTATTGGCTATTTAGTATTTCCCCTTTCCATCCCTCATAACCATCAAAGATAGTTTTTTTGTGTGTGTGTAAACCTTTTCATGAGTTTTACAGTAGGGGTCTCATACAATTCTTATCCTTTTGTGATTGAGTTATTTCACTCAGCATAAAGTCCTCCAGTTTCATCCATGTTATGAGATGCTTCGTAGATTCATCATTGTTGTTTATCATGTAATACTCCCTTGTGTGTATGTACCATAGTTTGTTTATCCATTCATCTGTTGATGGGCATCTAGGTTGTTTCCATCTTTTTGCTATTGTGAACAATGCTGCAA
>NW_004443954.1:21410333-21411857 GCF_000243295.1 Trichechus manatus latirostris | reverse complement strand
TGGCCGCTTGAATGTCTTCTTTGGTGAAGTGTCTGTTCATTTCCTTTGCCCATTTTTTAATTGGATTATTTGTCTTTTTGTTGTAGAGGTGATGGATTTTCTTATAGATTTTAGAGATTAGACCTTAGTCTGACTTGTAATGTCCAAAAATTTTTTCCTAGGATGTAGGTTCTCTTTTTACTGTTTTGGTGAAGTCTCTTGATGAGCATAAGTGTTTAATTTTTAGAAGATCCCAATTCTCTAGTTTATCTTCTGTAGTTTATATGTTGTTGGTTATGGTTTGTATCCTGTTAATGCCATGTATTAGGACCCCTAGCATTGATCCTATTTTTTCTTCTATAAACTTTATAGTTTATGGATTTATATTTAGGTCTTTGATCCATTTTGAATTAGTTTTTGAACATGGTGTGATGTATGGGTCCTGTTTCATTTTTTTACAGATGGACATCCAGTTTTGTCAGCACGATTTGTTAAAAAGACTATCTGTTTCCCGTTTGATAGACTTTGGGCCCTTGTCGAAGATCAGGTGACCATAGGTGGATGGATTTACAACTGGGTTCTCAATTCTGTTCCTTTGGTCAGTGTATCTGTCGTTGTACCAGCACCAGGCTGTTTTGACTACCGTAGCTCTTTAGTAGGTCAGGTAGTGAGAGTCCTCCTACGTTATTCTTCTTCTTCAATAGTGCTTTACTTATCCAGGGTTTCTTCCCTTTCCATATAAAGTTAATGATTAGTTTTTCCACTTCTTTAAAGAATGTTGTTGGTATTTGGATTGGGATTGCATTGTATTTGTAAATTGCTTTAGATAGAATTGTCATTTTTACAATGTTGAGTCTACCTATCCATGAACATGGTATGTTTTTCCATTTATGTAGATCTCTTTTGGTTTCTTGCAGTAGTGTTTTGTAGTTTTCTTTGTGTAGGTCTTTTACATCCTTGGTTAGATTTATTCCTAAGTATTTTTTTTTTTAGGGGCTATTATAAATAATATTGTTTTCCTGTTTTCTTTTTCATCATTCCCTTTATTGGTGTATAGGAATTCAACTGATTTTTGTATGTTTATCTTATATCCTGCTACTCTGCTGAATCTTTCTACTAGTTCCAGTAGTTTTCTTGTGGAGTCTTTTGGTTTGTCTATTTATACTATCATATCATCCGCAAATAGGGACAGTTTAACTTCTTCATTAACAATTTGGATGCCATTTATTTCTTTTTCTTGCCTTACTGCTCTAGCTAGGACTTCCAGCACAATGTTAAATAGGAGTGGTGATAAAGGACATCCTTGTCTTTTTCCTGTTTTCAAGGAGAATGTTTTCAGCCTCTCTCCATTAAGAATGATGTTGGCCGTTGGTTTTGCATAGATGCCTTTTATTCTGTTGAGAAATTTCCCTTCAATACCTATTTTATTGAGAGTTTTTATCAGGGTGGGTGTTGGACTTTGTCGTATGTCTTTTGTGCATCAGTTGAGATGATCATGTGATTCTTTTCTTTCCTTTTATTTATGTGGTGGATTATGTTGATTGA
>NW_004443954.1:21384222-21410233 GCF_000243295.1 Trichechus manatus latirostris | reverse complement strand
CTTTGCCTGGTTTTGGTATCAGGGTTATGCTGGCTTCATAGAATGAATTCAGAAGTGTCACTTCCTTTTCTACGTTCTGAAATAGTTTGAGTAGTACTGGTATAAGCTCTTTTCTGAATGTTTGGTAGGATTCTCCAGTGAAGCCACCTGGGCCAGGGCTTTTTTTTGTTGGGAGTTTTTTTATTACCTTTTCAATCTCTTCTTTTGTTATGGATCTGTTCAGATTTTCAACATCACTTTGTTGTAGTTTGGGTAGGTAGTGTGTTTCTAGAAATATATCCATTTTTCTAGGTTTTCAAATTTGTTGGAGTATAGTTTTTCATAATACTCTGTTATGATCCTTTTTATTTCAGTTGGGTCGGTTGTAAGTCTCTCATTTCAATTCTTATTTGGGTTATTTGCATCCTCTCTTGTTTTTCTTTTGTCAGTCTGGCCAGTGGTTTGTCGATTTTGTTGGTCCTTTCAAAGAACCAACTTTTGGTTTTGTTGATTCTATTGTTTTTCTGTTCTCTATTTCATTTATTTCTGCTCTGATCTTTATTATTTCCTTTCTTCTGGTGGCTGTGAGCTTTTTTGCCATTCTCTTTCTATTTGTTTGAGTTGTTTAGTTAATGTTTTGATTTTGTCCCTTTCTTCTTTTTTGATGTGTGCATCTATTGATATAAACTGTCCTCTGAGAACCGCCTTTGCTGTGTCCCAAAGGTTTTGGTAAGATGTGTTTTCATTCTCATTTGATTCTAGGAATTTTTTGGTTCAATCATTGATTTCTTCTATTACCCAATGATTTGTAAGCAAGGTGTTACTCAGTTTCCATAACTGATTTTCTTTTTCCTTGCTCTTCCTGTTGTTAATTTCTCCCTTGATGGTGTTGCCATCAGAGAAGATACTTTGTATAATCTCAGTGTTTTGGATTTTGTTGAGAGTTGCTCTGTGGCCTAAGATGTGGCCTATTCTGGAGAACATTTCACATGAGTTGGAAAAGAATGTTTACTTTGCAGCTTTTGGGTGGAGTGTCTATATATGTCTATGAGGTCAAGTTGGGTGATTGTGCCATTTAGGTCTTCTGTATCTTTGCTAAGTTTCTTTCTAGATGTTCTGTCCTTTACTGAGAGTGGTGTGTTGAAGTCTCCTACTATTATTGTGGAACTGTCAATTTTTCTTTTCAGTGCTGATAGGGTTTGTTTTATGTATTTTGAAGCTCTGTCATTGGGTGCAAAGATGTTTACTACAGTCATGTCTTCATGATGGATCATGCCTTTAATCACTATATAGTGTCCTCCTTTGTCTTTTATGGTGGATTTTGTTTTAAAGTCTATTTTACCTCAGATTGGTATTGCCACTCCTGCTGTTTTTTGGTGCCTGTTTGCTTGATATATTTTTTCCATCCTTTGATTTTTAATAAATTTACACTTTTGTTTCTAAGGTGAGTCTCTTGTGGACAGCATGTTGATGTATCCTGTTTTTTATCCGTTCTGTCACTCTCTGTTTCTTTATGGGTGCATTTAGTCCATTTACATTCAGAGAAATTATTGATAGGTGTAGGTTTATTTCTGTCATTTTGTAGTGGTTTTTTCATGGTGCTGATGTTTTCTTTGTTCCTCTTACTCTCCCGTGCTGAATTCCTTTTGTTTGTGGATTTTTTTTTCATTTCTTTTGTTTTTGTAGATTTTTTTTTTTTTACTGTGATTTTATGTTTTTCTTTATTTTGATGAGTAAGTTTGTTAACTTTTTTGTGGTTACACTGAAATTTACTCTTATCTTCCTAGGTCTGAATCAGGCTATTATTACTTGGTATCACCTTGCCTTCCTCTCCATTAGAAGGTTCTATACCTACACTGTTTATTCCCTCTTTTATTGTTCTCATGCTGTTGTCATTTACAGATTAAACTCTCTGGTTCCATGTTGTAATTTTTTTTATCCTTGACATTAAATAATCACTAATCCTTGAGAATTTGTTTCCTATGTTGGTATCTGGCTGGTATGATCTTACGTCCTAGTTTCAGTCTGTGGTCTGATGTTGTTTGTTCTCACACCGAAGGACTCCCTTTAACAATTCTTGTAACTTTGGTTTGGTTTTTACATAGTCCCTTAATTTCTGCTTATCTAGAAATGTCCTAATTTCACCATCATATTTGAATGAGAATTTCGCAGGATATATTACTCTTGGTTGGCAATTTTTTTCTTTCAAGGTTTTATATATGTTATCCCTTTGCCTTCTTGCCTGCATGGTTTCTGCCAAGTAATCAGAGCTTAGTCTTATTGTTTGTCCTCTGCATGTGACTTTTTGTTTTTCTCAAGATGCTCTCAGGATTCCTTCTTTGTCTTTGGTTTTAGCGAATGTGCTTATGATATGCCTTGGTGATTTTCTTTTGGGGTCTATCCTATATGTGGTTTGTTGAGCTTCTTGGATGGTCAGTTTTTCATCTTTCATGATATTGAGGAAGTTTTCTGTCAACAGTTCTTCAATGATCCTCTCTGTGTTTTCTGTTTTCTCCCCCTGTTCTGGAACTCTGATCACTTGCAAATTTCTGCTTTTGATAGCATCCCACGTATTTCTCAGTTTCTTCATTCTTCTTCATTCTTTTTTCTGATTTGTCCTCAAACAGATATGTATCCAAGTGTTTGTCTTCAATTTGGCTGATCCTGTCTTTCATCATTTCAAACCTGCTCCTCAGCCCTTGTATGGCACTGTCCATTTCTGAAATCTTGTTGTTTATCTTTTGGATTTCTAATTGTTGTTTCTGTATGATTTTTAGTTGTGAATTTATTTTAGCATTTTGTTGTTGTATTATTTTCTTGAATTCTTCCATTTTTTGTCTGTATTTTCCATGAATTTGTCTGCCTTTTCCATGAATTTGTCTATTTTGTCCTCATTTTTGTCTCCTTTTTGCTTCAACTCTTCGATAGCTCTGAATATTAGAGATTTTAATTCCCTATCAGGTAGTTCTAGTGCCTTTTCTTCTACTGGAAAGTCATCTGGTGTTTTATTTTGGATGCCTACTAGAAGTATCTTGTCCTGTTTTTTTAATATGTTTTGATATTGTCTGCTATCTTTGGGACATTCTGTAGTTATTTTCCTCATTTATTGATTGCAGATTTGTTTGTTTTGTCCTTTTTTGTATTATTTGGTTATCTCTGAGCAGGCGGGCTGTGCATTCTTTGTTGTTTGCTCGTCTGTGGGCACGATACTTTTTGGTTCCTTGTCCAATAAGCATGGTCAGTCTCTCAGTTATGGTACAGCAGGGAAGGTTCAGCTGAAGGCTAGTTGCTGGGATGGGTTGTTTGTGGAATGTACTAGGGCTGACCGTGTGGGCCAGGAATCAGTGCAAGGCAAGTTCCAGTAGGCTTTGCCTATGCTGCTCGGGGGTGTGATGTTCAGTGCACAGTGCAGGTAGGCAGGAAGGAGAGGGGAGATTAGGATGTGTGGAGCTAAGATGGTTATGGGAAAGAGGAAAGAGAAACAGGGGCCCAAAACAAGCAAACAAAAAAAGAGTGCTAAGGGAGCTTGCCTTTGCAGTGGGGAGATGAGAGACCAAGAAATGGAGAAAAACAAAAAGAAAAATAAGAAAAAGGGTAAAAGAAATAAACAAATAAAAGAAAAGAAAAGCCCCCAGGGATCCCACCAGTGCAGTTGTGAAGACTGGGGAAGTGGCTGCCAGGCCACAAAGTACAGCCCGGTTAGAATGGGTAGAGGTGTCACACAGTATCAGGTATTCAGGAGACAGGAAGAGAATGTAAGTATAGAGAGCTGAGAAACCGAGAAATGAAGAAAGACATAAAGGGAAAAAGAGAGAAAAGAAAGCAAAAAAAAAAAACAAACATAAAAATTAAAAAAACAAACAAAAAAGATAGCCCCCAGGGATCCCACTGGGAAGCTGCACCGACTGACGAAGTAGCTCCCTACCCATGCTGCAGTACAGCCCAGCTAGAAGGGGCTCCCAAGCCGAGAAAACAAAACAAACTAGTCAAAACAAATGAAAAAAATCTCCGGGATTGCACCAGCCTGGCAGCATGGGCTGGGAAGCAGTTGCACAGTCAAGCAGTGTTTCACAGCCGTTCAGGAAGAAGCAAAGATGGCACACGGAGCCAGATATTGGACAGAAAGGAGGCGGAGGTAGTGAGAGGTATGGAAGAAACAAAAAGAAGCAGGAAAAAAGCAACACTAGCAACAAACAAATGGCACTCTGGAAGCTGGCCAGTGTGGGCGGGTGGAATCCAAGTGGAACAGGGCTGAAGCCAGTGCCTCCCAGCCAAGAGACTGTTGCCGCAGGAAGCAGAGGATGCCAAGTGGGGGTGAAGAAGAGTAGGGGGTGGGAAAGTGTGTATCACTGGATACAGATTGTTCTGTATCCTGCTGGGAGCTCTGTGAAGCTCCTTTCCAGTACTCTGTGTTCGTCAATCTCTGATAAGAGTCCAAGATAGTGAATCCGTGCTGCATTAGCTAATAGGTGACCTCTGCACGTATCTCTCCTCGCTCTGTGTTCTCTGTCAGTTTCCTATTCCATTCGGTGCTTGGCTGAGTTCTTCATCTCTTCATTTGATACTTAGCATTTCAGGATTGACATTTGTCTGTTTTACTTAGTTTTTCAGGTCTTTGCTATGGCGGGACAGTGTGGTGCTTCTGTCTATAGCTCCATTTTTCCCAGAAGTCCCAGTGTTTATGTATTACCTACAAAACTATTTTCAGCACCCTTCCATGTGGAGGCTTCCATAGTTGGTAAACTCTGGCTCCTGGAGGGAGGGATGGTTCACTTGACAAGTAAGGGTGACCAGAAAGACCACATTCAGGCTCCTCTGAGCACCTAGAAAACTGTTCCAATAAACAGAAGTGGTATCTTGGTCTTCTTATAATCCCTTTTGGGACTGAGGAATTCATAACTGAGAATAGTGATAAATAGCAACAAGAAATCAAAGATGACATTCAGGGTCTGGCTTAGGAATGAGTGTTGAATGCAGTTCCATTCACCAAGATAAGGAACACAGGAGGAATGGTGATTTTCATGGGAAGGAATTGCTGTGGACCAGAAAGATTATTTCTATTTTTAACAAGTTAAGTTGAAGGTGCCTGGGGCACAGACATCCAAATGTAGATGTTATGAAACAGACTTATCAAGTCTGTATTTAAAGGCGAGATCTGGCCAGAAGTATGGACTGAGTGATATCAGTATGTTATGTATGTTTCTTGTAATGTTCTCAAATCACCTCACTGTTATGTATGTATCTATAATGCTTTTCCACTCTTATGTTTTCATAATGCTTCTAAGCATCTATGTATAATCACCATTATGTGTACTTCTATAATGCTTTTTACACTCTTATAATGTTTTTATAATGCTTTTCAACACCTATGTTTATCAAGAGGGCCCACCCCTGGAAAAGGACATCAGGCTTGGTAAAGTAGAGGAAAAAAGAGGAAGACCCTCAACAAGCTGGATTGACACAGTGGCTGCAACAACGGGCTCAAACATAGCAACAACTGTGAGGATGGTGCCGGATCAGGCAGTGTTCTGTTCTGTCATACATAGGGTCACTATGAGTCAGAACTGACTCAACAGCTCCTAACAACAACAACATGTATAAGTCACTTATAATGTAAAGTTAGAAATAGACAATTTCTGAACTTAGAAATAGAAACATAAATATTTCTATAATACACTCTAACCATTAACTGTAAGAAAGTTGTTCTAACCTTAGAAATAGATAAAATATGTCCTAAATAACTTTCTGAAATTGGGCTGCGCACCTGCGCTCTGTGATAACAGAATGTAAAATTAATCAAATCTCTATAAATTAACAAAACATAAATATGTCACTAAACAATTGCCATAATTTTTAATTAACTTGGCTTTGAAACATATGTAGTAAACAAGAACATAAATAAGTCATGACCTCATTGGTAATAATTCAAATCTACAAATTAGCAAAATAAAGTATATCATACAACAATGCCCGTAATTGGCAATAAAGCACACTAATTATAGTTGAACATGACAGCACATGTGGTATATAAACCTGTGGATTTCTGCTCATTTTTGGAGAAAAAGACAGAAGCAAAATGTCTCTCTGGCTCTATGTCTGAAGACTGAGAAGCCTGCTGAGACACTGCTCCCTACAACCGACCTCAGACCTTGGCTATAGGAGACCTCCTCTGGGTTCAAGCGGTGGTCAAGTCTCTTCCGGGAGACCACTCGTTAAAGGTAAAAGCCTGAAGTTTAAATATTTAGTCTCAAATACTTAAATTCATTGTCAATTCTGATTCTCTAATGCTAAATGAATGTGTGGAGGTCTTACTTGCATGCCTTGCCATGACTATCTTGTAATAAACTAAATGAGTTTATGCATGACGAACCTGACCATTTCTTCTTTTACTGTTAAGATAAAATCCTCCAGGACACAATATGTGACTGTAATTTCTGTCTTGAAAAAGAATGAAATTGATAGCAAGAAATGAAAGCTGAGGAGGGAGAAGGCAGGTTGAAGAGGGGAAAAAATAACAAGGAACATCAAATTTAAGGGATGGGTTGAGGAGGAAGAGCTGTGAAGGAGACTAAGAAGGAGAAGCTAGAGAGATCATAGATTTCACAAGATCCAAGAAAAAAGAACATGTCAATTCTTTCAAGAAGCCTAGCTGTGCCCATGAGAGATGTAAACAGGAAGAGGAAGTAAAATCCAAGGAGAACTTTCTTTTAAGACAAAAGAGACAGTTAAAAATGCTAACAGAAAGATCCAGCAGAGAGGAAGAAGTTGAAGATGCAGAAAAGTGGAGAGACAAGTAATGCTCCAAATAAGGGTAAGCCTTGGACAGGATAAGGAACACCTCTTTCATCATCGCAATGGGAAAGAAGAAAAGGATATGTGCAGGTGCAAATAAGCTTGTCAGTGTATTGGCAGGTAGGACTGCAAATATGATGACCTCTATTTTCTCACTGAAGTAGAAAGTGAGTCATTTACTAAAATTGAAGGGAGGAGTAGTGGGACTGTTTTTGTTGTTAGGTGCCCTTAAGTTGGCTCAAACTCATAGCAATCCTATGTACAACAGAGCGAAACACTGCCATCGCCACAATTGTAGTTATGCTTGAGCCCACCGTTGCAGCCACCATGTCAATCCTTCTCTTTGAGGGTTTCCTCTTTTTCACTGGCCTTCTACTTTACCAAGCATGATGTTCTTCTCCAGGGACTAGTTTCTCTTGATAATGTGTCCAAAGTATGTGAGACGAAGTCTTGCCATCCTTGCTTCTAAGGAGCATTCTGCCTGTACTTCTTCCAAGACAGATTTGTTCGTTCTTCTGGCAGTTCATGGTATATTCAATATTCTTCAACCAACACCAAAATTCAAAGGCATCAATTCTTCTATGGTCTTCCTTATTCATTGTCCAGCTTTGGCATGCATATGAGGCGATTGAAAACAACATGGCTTGGGTCAGATGCACCTTAGTCCTTAAAGTGACATCTTTACTTTTTAACACTTTAAGGAGGTCTTTTGCAGCAGATTTGCCCAATGCAATGCATCTTTTGATTTCTTGACTGCTGCTTCCATGGACATTGATTGTAGATCCTAGTAAAACTTGGACAACTTCAATCTTTTCTCCGTTTATCATGGATGTTGCTTATTGGTCTAGTTGTGAGGATTGTTTGTTTTCTTTAGGTTAAGGTGTAATCCAGACTGAGGGCTACTAAAATTAGGGGAGAACATTGGAACTAGGAGGTGTTTTTAAAAAGAAGGGGTAAGGTATTATTATCGCTTCCTTGTAGAATAAGAGAAATGGCTGACTAAGAAAAGATACATAGAACTTGGAATACATTTATTTGTAAATGGACAAATCTGCAGGGTGTCAAGGTGCTTCTTTGTTCCCCCAGCATCACTCAGCAGCTCAGATGTAGAAGCAAAACTGGCAGTCAACTGTGCTGATCCAAAGTGAGACTAGGGGAAGAGGCATAGGGCAAGGTGCTAGATGATATTAGTTGAAATTACAGACAATGGAATCAAGGTTGGACAGAGAAGGAACAGAAGACATAGGGCAGCTGATGAATAGGAGCAGAGGGATCAAGGGCCTGGCAGTTTCAGAAAGATAAAGAACAACTTTATTAAAAGAATTGGGAAGATTAGAGGCCCAAGAGCAGATGCAAGTTTCCAACAAGTAGTCAATTAAGGTGTAAGAGATGGTTCTGCATAATTTTTAAAATGCAAACCAAAACAACAGTCTCACCTCTCAGACTGGGGAAAAAAAATGTTTGATAATGAAGTACCCAGAGGGATGAGGATATGGGGAAATGAGCACCGCATATACTGTTGATGAGCCCACGAGTTGGCATAAAACTCCTATAAAGGGTAATTTGGCAATATCTACCAAAATTACAAATGGTCACATTGTCTGAGTAGACAGTTCCATAACTAGAAATTTGTTCTAAGGATATATTCAGACAAGTTTTCCAAAATGCATGCAAAGGACATTCACTGCATCTGTATTTATTCATTCAGCAATTACTGAGTGACTACAGTGTTCCAGGTAATGATTGTCAAAGGGTAATTTTCAAAAGTTAAAAACATGACTCTCCAACAAATATGTAATGAACACATGTCACAGATTTTATTCAACTCATTAGTCATTGAGGGATGCAGTAATATGGTGAAACTGGTTCAAAGGAAACTTTCAGGGAGAGATCTATACAGACCTTTAAAAAAGCAATGTTGGAATAAGATTGCTAGGATATATACAAAATGATTAAGATCTACATGAAAATAAACTGTAAGCTTTGGAGTTATCTTTTCTACTGGGCAGAAATTATTTGTATCTCTACTAGACATAAATCAGTAAGTTAACATGTATCTTTATAGAGCCTGAGCCTTTAATAATAAATAGCAAAGTCAAACATTAATATATTGTCCTAGAAAATTAAATCATTTCTGGGTAAGCTTGTTGAATGAGGCCTCAGCATGACATTGAAAGGACATGCTGCACTCAGATGAACTTACAAGCTCAGATCCTTTTCCTTAGCATGGCCTATGTACTTAGGATATAGCAGTGAACAAGACACTCAAGCTCCTTGCCTTCAGGGAGCTGGCAATGTTTTTAAGAGGAAAAATAAAATAAAGGAGGGGGGAATGAACAATAAGGGGTTCAGATGTAGGGGATGTTTATATACGGCCAATGGAACATTATGCATTCTGTGCTGTCTCTAAAAAGGCTAAAGTTGATCTGTAACTGTTGCTAGCCAGAGGGTAAAGAAGCAGTTTTTTTTTCCCCCATAAGAATGGAGGACTTTGCATATTGGACTGGAAGGAGCATTCAGAATGCAAAAGCACTACAGCACTATGTCTCCACTTAATCCCAAGGGAAATGTGATGTGGTCGGGTAGGGGGTGGGGGTGGGAACAACAATCTTATAAGAGAGTTGCCAGGAAATCTGGGTCATTTAGGGTTAGGAAGTAATGGAGTTTGTTTGCCTGAGAACAGATATTTCAAAGAGCATTCACAGGGCACATGAAAAGATTTGGAAGAAAGGAGGGAGAACTAGCCGAAGGAGAGAATAGGAGCATTAGAGCAAAAGCATTGAGTATGTGGAAATTCAGACTAGGGGAGACCCTACGGGACCCACCCAGGGTTTACACTGTTAGGAATAACCAAGGATCATGGGCATGATGAGATTATCTGATGCCATTTCTCAAAAGAATTAATCAGCTTCCAGTTTCAGCTTCAAAATACAAAGAGCTTGGAAACAGGGCTTCAAATCAGCTAGAACCAGTTCAAACCGGTTCACTTGGCCCACAGAGCGAAACAGAAACAGATTCGAAGTTTTACAATTTAGCAGATTTGGCACGGTATCTGAAACAGGAAAAATAACAGGTCAAAGCCTTGGAATGGGAGACTCGGAAAAGGCATAGTAAGCCCTTTTAAGAGCCTGATACATTGAGATTGGATTATTGGCAGGACTGTAGGAGAGCGACACATTCAAAACAGCATGGTTGGCCGCCATCTTTGACAGGGGCAGTGACACTTGTACTGTGCTCAAAATCTGAGGGCAAGAGATTTGGTTGCCATGCAGTGCATAGGCTGCCCTTGTTCTCTAAGAGGGAGATTAAGTTTCTAGCAAGTCTTCGACCTATAATTTTTCCCATTCCAGCTATCCTTCCAGTTCTCCATAACTTTAAAAATTTGGGTCTGTTCCAGTGACACTTCCTGGGCCATGACTGAACCGGAAAAAAACAGTTTGAAGCCCTACTTGGAAGTCATCAGTCCCATCCTTACAACAAGAAAAAGCTGAACAAACTAAAAATCAAGAACTTTTCGTGAACCCATGTGAGAACTGAGGTAGTAGGGATTACTACCATCCCAAAGTACGGGGAACTAGGTGCATCTAGAGAGAGATGGAAACCCTAGTGGCATAGTGGCTCAGAGCTAGGCTGCTAACCAAAAGGACAGCAGTTTGAATCCACCAAGCGCTCCTCGGAAACTCTATGGGGCGGTTCTACTCTGTCCTATAGGGTCACTATGAGTTGGAATCTACTAAATGGGAATGAGTTTGGAGAGAGATCTGCTTACCTGGAGCAAAATCCACTAGAAGCATTAACTGGTAGGAACAATTAAATGGTAATATTGGCAAATTGCTGGAGGTTAAACATGGACTAGCATGTGAGTGAGAAACACCTAGAGGCCGCAGTCTTGGGGAGGGGGAAAGGGCTATTTGGGAATTTGATTAAACGATTCATTTCTAAACAAGAAGCTGTTATACTGCCCAAGAGGTCAGGCCATTGGGACATTCCATACTTGACTTTTATGAGAAAAAGCAAGTAGCTAATACACACCCTCATATCAGAGATTTCTTCAACAAAGTAAAGTCTAGGAATTCTCCTAGTGTTGGTTTCCTTCTTTCCCATGGTCCATACTGCCTACCCTTGTCTTTACAGTAAAATCTCCATCCTCAGCACTTCTAGGTTTGGGGAAAGAATGGTCCACATGCTAACAGTTTATGCCTTTGTTTAAATCCAGTCAACCCAGACTAGGTTTTATACTCTCCATTCACTACTTCAGGGACCCCATCTATTTGACATATAACAAGACATTCTGGGTCATGACATTTACTATTTACTAATACTTTCACAAATGTTATGCCGTCTTATTTTTCAAGTAACACTGTAAGGTAAGAATTTGTACCTCCATTTTAAAGGGGAAAGAATCCAAGCAATGGTGTGATTCCAAGCAAAGTCCCAGCCTTAGCCTGATACAGCAGGAGACTGCAAGGGAACATGGTTTTATGTGTTCCCTGAACCCAACCAACCCGCTGATTCCATTTCCCCCACCCCCACTCCTCCACCTTAGGCCCCTTCCATGATCATTGCCTTGAGTTGCCCTGGGGAGTGGAGGGATGGGTAAGGTATACTCTCAGGCACTTTGGGCTCTTTAAAAAAAACAAAACAAAAAACCAGTTGCCTTGGAGTAAACTCTGACTCATGGCTCCCTGATATGTGTCAGAGTAGAACTTTGCTCTATAAGGTTTCCGATGGCCGATTTTGTCAGAAGTAGATCACCAGACCTTTCTTCCGAGGTGCCTCTGGTGGACTCGAACCTCTAAACTTTAGGTTAGCAGCCAAGAGTGTTAACTGTTTGCAGCACCCAGAGACTGCTTGGGCCCTTTGGCATAAAGTAAGTAGGGTCCAGCAGCCTGAAGGCAGTGCTCCAAAGAGAGGGTAGATGTCAACCATTAGCAGCAAAAGCACACCAAAACTAGGGTGGGTGCAAATATGTGATTAAAAGTATTCCAGGGGAGTTGGACAAAGCACTGACAGTATCTACTACAAAAAAAGATTAATTGGTTTTCCTAGGTGATTCTAAACTTAAATATAGATTGTCAAACCAAAACATCACTACTGGGTTGGGGCTTCCATTGTCTAGAAACATTGCTGTTATTCCTACTAACTATGGTCTCTACCTGAGACCTAACTGCCACTCACTCTGTGCAGACATTATTACAAAGCTGCACAAAATCACGTAATAAATCCCAAAAGGCATAATAATAGGCCTTGCTAACTTGACTGTTAAAAAAACAATAGGTAACATACTTTGTCATGTTACTGGTGATACTGTGGCTTCCCTCAGCATAACACAGGCTGGGACATAAGAAGGAAGGACAGATGACTGTTGAAAGAATGACTTGAATAGACTGTCTAAAGTAAGATGAATTCACAGGAAATGAAGCTTCATTCGCTCAGATGCCTCCATATGGAACTACTTGTTTGGTCAAGAGCTTTCCAGAAAACCATATGAAACCCTGGGAAATGTCTGTTTTGAATGCAAGAAATCTCAAGGGATTTTATGGATTCAAATCTTTGTTATGAAAAAAAAGAAACTTTGCATTTAGCCTGGGATGTTTGCTTTCTGGGAGACATGCCAAACTCAAAGCTGACGTGATTTGCAATAACCTAGTTAATCAACCATAAAAATCAGGGTTTTATCGTTTGTTTGTTTTTTTTTAAAGATAATCACACACTGTAATTTTGAATAGTAAGACTTACTGTTTGAAAACCACGTGCTTTAGCTAGGGTATATGCTTGCTTAAAAGACTACTAAGTATAAGACACCCAGCCAGGAATGTTCCTTGTACATATATATCCTATATACTGGTGTTTTCAGATCCCATTTGCCCATATTTTTGAAAGATAAAGTGACTTCAGAGACGTTTCAGGACTTAAACTTGTCTTTAGTAATTATATAATCTTTTTTTTAAGAAATTGACTTTCACTGACAAAAGTCAGAAATCCATTCAGCACTTACCGTGTAGGGTGAAGTGAGACTTTACATGGACAAAGCAGAATTTTGAAACTAGAACACAGGCAGACTCATTCTTACTAGCAGGCTCTATCTGACACTGTTACTTCTCTTGAATAATCAGAATTTTGCTCTGCCTTTTTTTTTTTTTTTTTAATACAGATATCTGGGATCCTAAGCAGAAATTTTATAAAGGGGCTAGCAAAGCAGTTTTGAAGCCCTGGCAGGAAAAGGGAGCAGAATTGAAGACAAAAGCAGATCAGAAATGTCAATTCCAAGAGAAATAGCGAAGAAAGCAAAGCTGGGCTATGGGTTTTCTGTCTCCAACTTCCTCCCCCTCTGTTTTGAAAAGTCTAATTTTGAAGCTGCTCAGGATTCAGCAGTGGTTTTTATCCAGATGCCCAGCAGAATAACCTATGGAGCTTAAAAGATAAATACAGGATCCCGGGCCTTGCATTTCTGGCAGTGTGGCATACTGCAGCAATTCCCACAGTATGCTCTGGGACACTATCAGAGGTCTGCAGGGTTAAAACTGTTTTTATGATAATGCTACGATGTTTTTTGCCTTTTTCACATTTATTTTCCCTTAAGGGTATAGTGTAGTTTTCCAGAGGCTGTATGGAGTATGATATCACAGCAGACTGAACGCCAAAGCAGAAATGAGAATCCAGCCATCTTCCATTAAGCCTGGCATTAAAGGGGCTCACAAAAATGTAAAACAATGCCACTCTTCTAGTATTTTTGTGTTGTAAAATATCATTATTTCTCATTAAAATTTCATTTGTTAACCTGTAATAGGTTTATTATTATTTTTAAATGAATTAGTAATTTTTTAAATTTCTCAGTTTTACCTTATAATATGAAAAATTATTGATAGAATAATACACATAAATAAAAGGACTATGGGGTAGTCAATCATTTTTAAGAGTGTGAAGTGATACTAAGACCAAAACGTTTGAGAACTGCTAGAATACTAGAATGACCTTCCTAATATAAAAAAATTAAAAAACTAACACATTTTATAAAATATAAACTACATTTTTAAATGCAACTTGAGCTGACAGAGTAGTAGAGGATTTGCAGAGTTCAAAGCAGTAAAATCAGGCATTCTGAAAGGTAAGCAAGCAACAAAGCCAATTGTGCCCTGACGGTAACTGCGCAGCTCTGGAAATCTTGGGCTTCTCCTTGGTGATTGCAAAGGGGACAGGAGACAAAAGCTAAAGCTAGGCCCTCTGGTAAAACTGGAACCCCCAAAGGGTTATGCCCATAGACTGAGACCCACAGGACCAAGTACAACAAGGAGTGGCTACTGGCCAATAAGGAGATCATCAATGTTCTTTCTGAGGAGGAAGTGACTGAGGAGAAAGTGAACAAGTCTCTCCCTTCTTCCCTGCACCTAAAACCCTCACCAATTCATCAATAATAAATTGTACCACAAACAAGATTATGTGAAGAAAGTAAAGCACTCAGTGGATTGGGTAAACAGCCAACATAGCTAAAGAGACATGTCATGAAATAAAAGATCAGAGCATAGTATGCAGTGCAAAGAGAAAACAAATAGAAAGTGAAAAAAAAAAAAATTAACGGATGTGGAGGATATGGGGTAAAGGTCTATTATATTCCTAATTAAATTTTCAGAACGAGATAATAGAAAGAACCAAAAAAAAAACAATATTTGAAAACAAAATGGATGAGAATTTTCCAAAATTATTGGAGGACACAAATCTTCAGATCTAAGAAGCCCACCGGCTTATCTAGACCCTTCATTTGAGTTTGGTCGAATACTAAAAAAAAAAAAAACTAAAAGTAGAGAGAGAGATTAAATATGCCACATCAAAAGCAGAAGTTATATTGAAAATTGATTTCTCAATAGCCACCATGGAAGCTAGAAGGAAATGGAATAATGTTTTAATCAATCTGAGAAAAAATAACTATCAAACTACAATTTAATATTTAACAGAGCCTTCTTTAAAGAGCAAAGACAAAATAAGGCATTTTCATGCAAACAAAAAGTAGGAGACTTTATCACTAATAAGCCCTCACTAAAGAAAATTCTAAAGACAATATGACCAGATAGAAGGAATGATGAGCAAAGGTTGGCAAATATGTGGAAAATTCAAACACTTATTGATTGATTACATAAAAGAATAATAATATTTAACTTGTGGAGTTAAAAACAAGACGAAATTAGAATATTTAACAAAAGAGCATATCATTTTGGAGGGGATAATCAAGTTCAGAATAATATAAAATGCTTTGTCTTGTTTAGGAGAATGATAAAGACACTGGTTTTTTGTTGTTTTTTTTTTTTCAGAAATTACTAAGCATGCATGTTAAAAAATACCTAGGATAAAACTAAAGAGTGGATATAAAGCATATAACTTCCAAACAGGTATTGGAGAAAAACTGATTAAAAGGGGGGAAAAAAAAATCTCAATCAAAAGAAGGCAAGGAAGGAGGTTCAAACAGGGGAGGGAAGAAAAAACAAAAATATGAAAAAATAGAAAAGACATAGTAGAAAATAAATCTAAATGTATCCGTAATCACAATAAACCTAAATGCATTAAATTATTGCATTAAAAGACAAAATTTTTTTTAACTACACAGTAGTAATAAGTAAGACTCTAAAACAGGATTGCCATAAAACTACAGCCACTAGCCCATATCCAGCCCACCACCTGTTGATGTATGGCTATTGAGCTAAGAATTGGTTTTCTAGTTTTAAATGGTTTGAGGGTTGGGGAAAGGAGAATATTCAACAGAGACCACATGTGACCTGCAAAAGCTAAAATGTTTAGTATCTGGATTTTTTGCAGAAAAAGTTTGCCAACCCCTGCTCTAAAACATTAAAGCATAAGATCCAGAATGATTGAAAATCAAAGTATGGAGACAGACATCCTAGTTTTCCCCAAATATTCAAAAATTAGCTAAATGTCTTAATTTCTTAGTGTTGCTATAACAAAAATACCACAGTGGGTGGTTTTGATTAAGATAATTTTATTTTCTCACAGTTAGGAGTCCAGAAGTCTGAATTCAGGGCAATGGCTCTAGAGAAAGCCTTTCTCTCTCTGTCAGCTCTGGGGGAAGGTCCTTGTCTCTTTTCAGCTTCTGTTCCTTGACTCCTTGGTGATCTCCATGTGACATCAGTCTTCCTCTGTTTGTTCTTGCTTGCTTCTGTGCCTGATCAGCTCTTTTTTTTAGCTCAAAAAGTGATTGGCGTAATTAAGACACACCCTGCACTGACATGGCCTCATTAGCATAACAAAGAAATTCCTGTTAACAAATGGGATTACATCCACAGATAAAAGAGTAAAGATTTACAATGCATAATTCTAGGGGTATACAATTCAATCCATAACACTGGTTACATGCATAACTTGCTAAACACCACATTTGCTAACTTCCTTTGCAGTTAGGTAGGGCCAATGGAAAGTGAACTGAAATGACATATAAATTCCAGGTGAAGTCTTTATAAAGTATATATATGCCCCCTCCACTCCAGTTTCTCTGGTTTCTACAGAAAAGGGAAGAGGGAGCCAGGGAAGGAGGTGAGCCATCTTTGACCATGTGGATGAGGTCATCACTCTGGAGAATAGGAGAGCAATAAGAGAGAAGGAGCCTGGGTTCCCAGGTGACTTACAGGAACAGAGGTGTCCAGTATGGCCCACCTCCAGATCATGACAGATTAGATGGAAATAACTTATCTCTTATTTAAGCTCTTGTTATGTTGGGGTCTTTATGACTGGAATTTAGCCTGTATTCTAACTAATATACCAAGCAAATGCTAACTAAAAGAAAGCCAGGTAGATATAATATCAGACAAAATAAACTTTAAAGCAAAAAGGGATTAAAAGGCCCATAATAATAAAAGGTTCATTTTACTGGAAGAGATAATTCTAAATTTATCATTTTACACTTACGTATTTTCACAGAACTACAAGAAATTAACAAATCCACCATCATAGTGAAATATTTAACACCTTTCTCTCATTAGTTGATAGATGAAACAAAAAATAAAAGATTTAGATGGAAAAATTAATATGCTTCATCTATTAATAAATAGAGACTATTGCATCCAATAACTGAAGAACTTACATTCTTTTAAGGCACAAATAGAACACTTTTGAAAATTAAACACATTCTAGGTCATAAAGCTAGCTTTAACACATTTCAAAGGATGGTAAGATATAGAACACATTCTCAGACCATAATGAAAATAAGCCAATAACAAAAATAATCTAAGAGAAAAAAATATGCTTAAAAATTTTATAAAATTCTAAGCAACTCAGAGATCAAAGAAGTAAGAATAATTCAAGTTGTAAAATATTAAGAAATTAACAGTAACTAAAATATTATGCAATGAAATTTGTGGAATGTAGCTATAGCATTACTTCGTGACAAATGCATAGCCTTGTTAAAAGATACTTTTCATTAAAAGATAAAATCATGACTCTCATACAAATATAAAACTGAACATGTGTTAAAGATTTTATTCTACTCAATAAGGGAACCAGGCAGATGTTACAACTGTTCAAAAGAGAATCTAAAGAACAGATATATGTATAAATCAGGAGTATTGAAAAGAATGTGCAAATGGAGGCAAAACTGATTTTTCCCCAGGGAAGGAGGGAAATCAATGGAACCTCTACCAAACAGGACAGAATCTGCATGTCTATAGGCAAGAATGATTTTGCATTGCTAGCAGTTATCTATAATTTACTGAGTTGTAAAAGAGCTCAAAGACAATGAAAGTACAGAGTCAAGTAACACAGAAGCTGTGTTGCATGTAGACAATGCATAGTTTCCCATATAACCCAAATTTTTCCTATAGTCTCTCCTCTTCTGATCAAAAATAATCTCACAGAAAGATTATTCATGATCACAAATGAGGGCTGGTCTCATTAGATTTGGCCTGATTACGTACAGAGGTTCAGCAAGGGAGTTAATTTACCATGTAGATGTCTTTGAGTTTGTTTTGTTGCCATGAACTAAGCATATGATTTATGAAGTTTGAGAGAAAAAAAAACAGCAAAATAAACCCAATGAATAAAAGATAAGAGGAAAAATTAATTAACTACAAAGCAGAGTTCCTACATCTGCAACAAGATTCAGAGAACTAGAAAAGCATCGCCCCCACATTTGCAACAAAGAAGGGCCATACTAACTTCAAATTCATGATTTTTTTTAACCCACTGGAGAGCTGAGATTGCAGAGCAACCCGCTGGTCCAACATCTAAGGAGGGATGATACATGCAGGAGGAGAGAAAATATAAAGACTCAGCTGGGCGACATCAACTGAACAGGACACCAGGTTAAAAGTATTAGGCTACGATAGTTGAAAATTGGTGAATGAACTGGCCACTGTGGAATCCCTGGAGGCTGCGGAAATTGAGGGAGTCTGGACTTGATTGCAGGACCTTTGTCCACAACCTCCATTGGGTGCTCATAAAAAAGATCGGAAAGGGCCCTAAGGAGCACCCACTGTGGTGCAGACAAGGGAGAGGGGAAGAGCTAAGTGCAGGAAAGGCAAGAACTGCTGCTGCCCTAGGACACTGGCGACAATTCTTAGGAGCTGGGGGAGCGAAAGCTGGAAACCCTACACCTAGGGAAGGGGCAAGATTCCACCAGCCCAGAGCTATAGCCAGGAGAAGGGCACGCCCACAAGACCCAGATAAGCAATCCGTGCCTAAAATGGAGGATTGATCTAACAGAGACCAGCTCCAAGCTAACAATCTTCAAATAGTGAGTAAAAGCAGATTACTGATGGGAAAGGGACAGAAGAACAAGAACATGCAAAGAACTCTTCGGGGCACAGTGCAAACGGAAGACCTAAAGCTGAGAATTAAGCAGAAAGACCCGCAACCTAAACAAAAGATACCGCTAAAGGCATTTGAAGCCTGTGGTACACTAAGGGTTACCATAAAACCCACTGCCAGCAAGTCAATTCCGACTCATAGCGACCCTAAAGGATAGAGCAAAACTGCCCCATAAGGCTTCCAAGGAGCGGCTGGTGGATTCGAACTGCTGACCTTTTGGTTAGCAACCAAGCACTTAACCATTGTGTCACCAGGGCTCTGAGAGTCACCAGAGCAACAATAAATCTTAACACCAGCCAATCATATTCTGGGCCATGAAACAAACCAAAACAAATTTAAACGAACAGAAATCATACAGACTATGTTCTCAGACTATAACAGAATTAAATTGAAAATCAATAATAGAAGAATATACATAAAACTCCAAAATGTTTGAATATTACGTAACACATTTTCTAAATAACCCATAGGTCAAAGAGGAAGTCTCAAGGGAAATAAATACTTTGAACTAATTAAATGAAAATTAAACATATAATTTGTGGTCTACAGGTAAATTGATGCTTAGAGAGAAATTTATAGCCTTTATATTATAAAATTTAAGAAGATTACAAATCAATAATATAAGCTTTCACCGTAAACTAGAAAAAGAAGAAAAAACTAAACCTAAAGCAAGCAGAAGACAGGAAATAATAAAGATAAGTACACAAACCAATAAAATTGAAAAAAAAAAAAAAAACAGAAAATATGTGAAACCAAAAGCTGATACTTTGAAAAGATCAAGAAAATTGATAAACCTCTAGTCAGGACTAAGAAAAAAAAGAGAGGCGATACAAATTACCAATATCAAGAAGGAAAGAGAAGCTATCAGTACAAACCCCACAAATATTAAAGAATAATAAGGGAATATTACAAAACTTTTTGCATATAAATTCAACAACTTGAATGAAACCGACTAATTTTTGAAAACTGCAAATTACCAAAAGAAATACATAACTTCAATAGTCCTATATCTATTAAAGAAATTGAATTCCGGCTTTAAAAAACTTCCAGAAAGAAAACTCCAGTCCCAGACAGTTTCACTGCTGAATTCTACCAAACATGTAAGCAAAAAATAATACCAATTCTACACAACCTGTTCCAGAAAATAGAAAAGGAAGGAATACATCTCAACTAATTTTATGACCCCAGCGTTACTCTACTACCAAAACTAGACAAAGACATTATAAGAAAAGAAACCTATAGATCAATATTCCTAATGAATACAGACGTGTTGTTGTTAGCTGCCGCCCAGTTAGTTCCGACTAACAGCGACCCTATGTACAACAGAATGAAACACTGCCTGTCCTGCGCCGTTCTCACGATTGTTGTTACGCTCGAGCCCATTGTTGCAGCCACTGCGTCAATCTATCTTGTTGAGGGTCTTCCTCTTTTTCGCTGAACTTCTACTTTACCAAGCATGATGTCCTTCTCCAGGGACTGGTTCCTCCTCATAACATATCCAGAGTACATTAGACAAAGCCTCATCATCCTTGCTTCTAAGAAACATTCTGGCTGTACTTCTTCCAAGACAGATTCGTTCATTCTTTTGGTAGTCCATGGTATATTCAATATCCTTTGCCAACATCATAATTCAAAGGTGTCAGTTCTTCTTTGGTCTTCTTTATTCATTGTCCAGCTTTCACGTGCATATGAGGCTATTGAAAACACCACGCTTTGGGTCAGGTACACCTTAGTCTTCAAGGTGACATCTTTGCTTTTAACACTTTAAAGAGATCTTTTGCAGCAAATTTGCCCAGTGCAATGCGTTGTTTGATTTCTTGACTGCTGCTTCCATGGGAGTTGATTGTGGATCCAGGTAATATGAATTCCTTGACAACTTCAATGTTTTCTCCGTTTATCATGATGTTGCTCATTGGTCCAGTTGTGAGGATTTTTGTTTTCTTTATGTTGACGTGTAATCCATGCTGAAGGCTTTGGTCTTTGATCTTCATCAGTAAGTGCTTCAACTCCTGTTCACTTCCAGCAAGAAAGGTTGTATCATCTGCATAACACAGATTGTTAATGAGTCTTCCTCCAATCCTGATGCCCTGTTCATACAGTCCAGCTTCTCAGATCATCTGCTCAGCATACAGATTGAATAAGTATGGTGAAACGATACAACCCTGACACACACCTTTCCTGACTTTAAACCACACAGTATCCCCTTGTTCTGTTTGAACGACTGCCTCCCAAATGATGTATCCCTCCAAAAAAAAATCCTCAACAAAATATTAGCAAACTGAATCCAGCAATATATAAAAAAGAATAATATATCATGACAAGTGGGGTTTATTCCAGAAGTGCAAGGCTAAACTAACATTCTGACATCCATCGATGTATTTGCAACCTCCTGAGAATCTGTAATTATTTCAAAATAAAAAGTTAAAATAAATTTTAAAATAAAATGAAACTAAACAAATAAAAGATTCCCTTAAAGTTGATTCAGAAAATCATTTTTAAAAATTCAACAGCCTTTCATAATAAAAACTCTCAGCAAACTAGAAATTAAAGGAAACTTTGTTAATCTGATAAAAGGCATCTTCAAAAAGCCTACAACTAGCATCATAGTTGATGGTGAAATTTTGAATGCTTTTCTCTTAAGAAACAAAGGAAAAATTCTTCTGTCACCACTCCTATTTAACATCATACTGGAAGTCCCAGACAGCATAAAAAGGCAAGAAAAAAGAGGAGGGGGGCATATAGATTAGAAAAGAACAAAAATGTCTCTGTTTCTAGACAACACTATTGTGTATATAAACACCCCACCCCCCAAAAAAATCCATTTCCATCGAGTGGATTCCAACTCATAGCGACCCTGTAGGACAGAGTAGAACTGCCCACAGGGTTTCCAAGGAGAGACTGCTGGTGGACTTAAACTGCCAACCTTTTGGTTAGCAGCCAAGCTCTTAACCACTGCGTCACCAGGGCTCCATAGTATATATAGAAAATATCAAAAAAAAAAAAAAAACTAAAAATCATTTCCTAGAACTAATAAATGTGTTTGGCACTGTGACAGAATATAAAGTTGACATACAAATATCAATTTTTATTTCTATATACTAGCAATAAACAATTGGAATTCAAATCTTTTTAAGTAATAACATCTACAATAGCACCAAAAAATGAAATACATAAATGTAAACCTAACATAATATATGCATGATTTTTATTGTGCAAAGTACATACAAATGATGATGATGAAAGAAGATCTAAATGGTTTGAAACACTGAATATTGTTAAAATGTTGTATTACTCAGGGTTCAACGAGAGAAACAAAATCAGTAGGACATAGATACTGCAGACAGAAAGTTAAGACAGAGATTGATTTATTACAAGGATACAATTCAATCCATAACAGTGGGTGAAGTGATTTTTACTTATTTTACTAGCTCCAGAACTGACTTCACATCCTTTATTTTCTCCATGATAAGTTTTATCTTAAAAAACTAAAGAATGAGCTGCATCCTTTCATAAAACTCTCTTTACCAAAGGAATTTTCATACAACCTATCTTAATTGACTCATCCTAAGGGCATGAAGGAAGACGAGGGGCTGTGTAAAACTAGCCAGGCTCAGTATTAATTATGTATGAACCTCAGCAGCAATTCTTTCTTATCAAAGCGGTAACATACTTGAATTCGTTTGGCATGACAAGGCATTCTAGTCTGAGTTTTACTGATCAGTTATGTCGCCAGTGATTTTTCTTCTAAATAATGTTAAATTGAGGGCCTGAAACCAATTCTTCTAGTTTGAACCCCTGCTGAGAATTTGCATTTCCACCCCAGATATACTAAATCAGAATCTACATTTTAAAAAGATCCCCGGGTGATTCTCGTGTATAATAAATGTTCACAAAACCACTACTCTACTAGTGGTTCTAGAATTCGTCCCTAACAGCAGCATTAGCATCACCTGGGAACTTGTTAGAAACGTAAATACTCAAGAGGTGTTCAAACCGGAACAAACTTGTTCAAAGCCCTGGTTGAATTAGATTTAATCTGAGAGCTTCTCCAGCCAGCTTATTTGCTTATATCAAGTGTTGAACTGAATCTCTCTTCTGACTCCATTGGCTCTTTTTAAATGAGAATAACCCATCTAATCAGTTCTACATTCTTCTTGGATTTAAATAAAACCTTTAAGGCCTGCATGACTTAGCATAGCAATAAATACATCAAATGCAGGTAAAAGAAGCAAAGAGAAAAGGAATTGTCAGCACTAAAGGAAAAGAGGGAAGGACTAGACAGAACTTCTTTGTGGATAATTGCAGATTAAGTCTGTCTGACAAGAAAAGAGAACTGTTCCTGATATATATTTTTCCCCTTTAGGATCTTAATACAAGGTTATACAATCAGTGTCTTGATAGAAACGGTCTTAGTCATCTAGTACTGCTTTAACAGAAATACCACAAGTAGTTGGCTTTAAGAAAGAGAAGTTTATTCTCTCACAGTCCAGTAGGCTATAAGTGCAAATTCAGGGCATCACCTCCAGGGGAACGCTTTCTCTGCTGGCTCTGGAGGAAGGTCGTTGTGATGCATCAGGGCTTCCCTTGGTCTGGGAACTTCTCTGCGCAGGAACCTCACGTCCAAAAGACGCACTCTACTCCCAGCACTGCTTTCTTGGTGGTATGAGGTTCTCCTGTGTCTCTGCTCATTCTTTCTCTTTTATATCTCAAAAGAGATTGGATTAAGACACTATCTAATCTTGTAGACATCATCAGTATAACCTAATCATAGTGATAGAGTTTACAACACATAAGGAAATCACATATAACCTCATCATAGTGATAAGAGTTTATAACACATAAGGAAATCACATCAGATTACACAATCATACAATACTGGGAATCATGACCTAGCCAAGTTGATACACACATTTTTGGGGGGACACAATTCAATCCATGACACTGACAATTAACACTGTCGGCTCAATATATATTATTTGAACATTAGTGTATGAAAATAACTTTTTCCACCACCCATCTGTAGTAAGTCACACTGTGATGGCTTGCATGTTGCTAAAACTGGAAGCTATGCCACTGGTATTTCAAATACCAGCAGGGTCACCCACAGAGGAAAGGTTTCAGTGGAGCTTCCAGACAAAAACAGACTAGGAAGAAAGGACTGGCAATCTACTTCTGAAAATTAACCAATGAAAATCCTACGGAGTACAATGCTCCAATCTCTCCCATGAGCCGGAGCTGACTCAATGGCAGCTAACAACACCAAATTTATCTGTAACTCTGAATTTTCTGACATTTTACCTTTACCATTGCAACAGAGTCACTGCTGCAGTCCTCCCTTTCTATGATGGTTAAGATTATGTGTCAACTTGGCTGGGCCATGATTCTCATGTGATCACTCCCATGATTGAATCCACTGTGAGTGGGCAATCAGATGAAAGGGAGTCTCCTTGGAGGTGTGGCCCACATCTGAATATAAGCAGACATTCTGGCTTTTTGCTCTGTCTGGATCCTGTGGCTGCCTCCTGTCATCTCATCTCTGGTTCTTGGGACTTGAGCTGTCAGCTTATCTGCCGAACATGGGATTCGTCGACCTTCACAGCCTGTGAGCAGAGCCCTGCTCTCTGACCTGCCAATCTTGGGTTCACCAGCCCCTGCAGCTATGTGAATCAGGAGAAACTCTGTGGTCTTCCCTGTCGATCTCAGAATTTGTCAACTTTCACAGCCTGTGAGCGGGAGCCCTGCTCTCCCACCTGCCAATTTTGGGCTCGCCAGCTTTTCTGCGGCTGCATGACTTGGGAGAGGCCTCTACCCTGATCCACAGACTTGGGACGTTCTAGCCTCTACAATCACAAGAGCTGTTTCCTTGATATAAATCTCTCTCTATATATATATATTTATACACGTTACTGGTTTTGCTTCTCTAGAGAACCCAGCCTAAGACATTTGGTTGGTACCATGAGTTGTTCTAAAGAAACAAAATTGTAAGGATGAGTTTTCTAAATTGGTTCTCAAGTCTAGTTAGTCTTAAAGACGTTGATGACTATGCTTTCAGCAGTAAAGAGGTCACTGCTAGTCCATGGAGTGAGGTGGTGATACAAATACGCAAAATATCACCACCAGTAGATAAGGTATCGGTGAAAGGCGATGCTCAGGGTGAAAACACGTGTAATATCTTTCTACAGCTTTGTCAGAATCAGAAGTATAAGGAAGCTGGTTGGTTTGTCCTACTGTCACTAGACAAACTGGTGAAAGAAAGAGGTGTGCTCAGGGCTTCAGAGTCAAAGTTCAAGTGCCGCATACATGACCTCAAGGCTTCCGCTTGTGTTTTGAAAGAAAGCCTTATTTCTTGTAGTAACAGAGCTGAAATTGCCGAAAACCAAACCCAGAGTCTTATTGTAACAGTAGCTGAATTACAACTCCAGCTCAATTGCAAACCTCGAGAGGTGTCTGAAGTTAAAGTAAGGGCAATGATTGGGAAGAAATGGGATTCTGAAACTTGGGATGGGGACATATGGGCAGATAATAGGAAAGCTGGGGATACTGAGCCTGTAAATTCCGTTGAATCACTCCTGCCAGCAGAACCAGTCCCATCTGAAGAGATTACTTCATGTTTGTATGCTAAACCACCCTGCCCAGAAAAACCATTAGCCCCTCCACAGCTGTCTAATGAGATTAGCCCTAGCCCAGCTGCCTCTAAAGAGCCTGAGGCAGATGCTTTACAAGATAATGCAGAATGTTCTCAAAACAATTCCACACTACTGATTCTGGCTTCTAGACCTATAACTAGGCTTAAGTCTCAGTGAGCCCCAAAAGGTGAAGTACAAAGTGTGAGCCAGGACAAGGTATGCTACACTCCAAAAGAACTACTTGACTTTTCTAATAAGTACAAACAGAAACCTGGGGAATATGTGTGGGAATGGCTATTAAGGGTGTGGGATAATGGTGCAAGGAACATAAAGATGGATCAGTCTGAGTTTATTGATATGGGTCCACTAAGCACAGATTGTTCCTTCAATGTTTCAGCTAGAGAAATTAGGAAAGGATCTAATAGTTTATTTGGTTGGATCACTGAAGAATGGATTATGAGATGGCCGACACTAAATCAAGTTGAAGTACCAGACGTGCCTTGGTATACTGTTGAAAAAGGTATCCAAAGGCTTAGGGAAATTGGCTTGCTAGAGTGGATTTATCAAGTTAAACCCACAGACCCACACATGGAGTGCCCCGAGGACACACCTTTTAGCACAACTATAAGGAACAAATTCGTGAAGAGAGCTCCAGTATCCTTGAAGACTGCTGTGAGTGCTATTTTATGTAAGTCAGATTTGACAGTGGGAACTTCCATAACTGAATTAAGACACCTGACTACAATGGGGCTGATTGGTAGTAGGGACCAAGTGGCTGCACTCAATCGACAAAGACAAGGTGGGCG
>NW_004443954.1:21377138-21383625 GCF_000243295.1 Trichechus manatus latirostris | reverse complement strand
ATTTCCCCAGTTCCAGAATGCATAATTGGAATAGATATACTCAGCAACTGGCAGAACCCCCACATTGGATCCCTGACAAATAGAGTAAGGGCTATTATGGTAGGAAAAGCCAAGTGGAAGCCATTAGAACTGCCCCTACCTAGGAAAATAGTAAACCAAAAGCAATACCGCATTACTGGAGGGATTGCAGAGATTACTGTCACCAGCAAGGACTTGAAGGATGCAGGGGTGGTGATTCCCACCACATCCCCATTCAACTCGCCTATTTGGCCTGTGCAAAAAAACAGATAGATCCTGGAGAATGACAGTAGATTATTGAAAACTTAACCAGGTGGTGATTTCAATTGCAGCTGCTGTTCCAGATGTAGTTTCACTGCTTGAGCAAATTAGTACATCCCCTGGTACCTGGTATGCAGCTATTGATCTGGTTAATGCCTTTCTCTCCATACCTGTTTCAAAGGATCACCAGAAGCAGTTTGCCTTCAGCTGGCAAGGCCAACAATACACCGTCACTTGCCTACCTCAGGGCTACATCAACTCTACAGCTCTATGTCATAATTCAGTCCGCAGGGAACTTGATTGCCTTTCCCTTCCACAAGACGTCACACTGGTCCATTACTTTGATGACATTAGGCTGATTGGACCTAGTAAGGAAGAAGTGTCAATGACTCTGGACTTATTGGTAAAACATTTGCGTGCTAGAGGGTGGAAAATTAATCCCACAAAAATTCAGGCACCTTCCACTTCAGTGAAATTTCTAGGAGTCCAGTGGTGTGGGGCATGTCAAGACATTCCTTCTAAAGTAAAGGATAAGTTATTGCATCCTGCTGCTCCCACAACTAAAAAGGAGACACAACACCTAGTGGGCCTCTTTGGATTTTGGAAGCAACATATTCCTCATTTGGGTATGCTACTCCAGCCTATTAATCAAGTGACATGAAAAGCTACTAGTTTTGAGAGGGGACTAGAAAAAGAGAAGGCTCAGGCTGCTGTGCAAGCCACTCTGCCACTTGGACCATATGATCCAGCCGATCCAATCGTGCTTGAAGTGTCAGTGGCAGATAGAGTCTTTGGCATGCTCCTATCAGTGAATCGCAGCACAGACCCTTAGGATTTTGGAGCAAAGCTCTTCCATCCCCTACAGATAACTACTCTCCTTTTGAGAAACAAATTTTGGCTTGTTACTGAGCCTTAGTAAAGACTGAATATGTAACCATGGAACACCAAGTTACCATTTGGCCTGAGATGCCCATCATGAACTGGGTGTTGTCTGACCCACAGAACCATAAAGTTGGACGTGCACAGCAGCACTCCATCATTAAATAGAAGTGGTATATTCGAAATCGGACCCGAGCAGGACCCGAAGGCACAAGTAAGTTGCATGTGGAAGTGGTCCAAATTCCCATGGTCTCCAGTCCTATCACATTACCTTCCATCTCCCAGTCTGCACCTATGGCCTCATGGGGAGTTCCTCATGATCAGTTGACTGAGGAAGAGAAAACTCGTGCCTGGTTTACAGATGTTTCTGCGCGATATGCAGGCGCCACTTGAAAGTGGACTGTGGCAGCACTAGATGACTAAGACACTCCCCAAACAAGTCTTAGAGTAACGCCATGCTAAAATGGCAACATCTGACCCCAGAAACACCAGGTCATAAAGCACTCATTCATTGAACTACTTTTTTATGAACAGAGATTTCTAGTGATGGAGTAGTTAATGTAAGTTTTTGTGGTCCTGCCTGATTTTTAAGATCACTCTCCATAACCTAGCCCCATCCCATCCAGCCATCCTTAATTCCAACATTTTACCAACACAAAGTCTCTATTCTGAGCAAGCAAAGCTTGCCACAGATTTACAAGGACTACTGGGAATTTAGGGATGATATTCTAATTTGTGGAACCCTCTCTTTTTGCTCCACCTGTCCTAATTTTTGCCAGTCATCAAGATCCACACTAACTGCCTCCTCCTTCAAGAATTATTTCCAAACCACTCTGGCCTTCATTGGTTTACCCTTCACCAAACCTCAGAGCACATAAATACTGTGCCACCCAATTGGATACTCAATTGTAATGGTCTTGTAAACTTTTTTAACAGGTCCATGTACATTTCTTGTATATTATATTATTTCATTCTTCTCAAATAGTAGGTAATTTCCCCAAGGATAGAACCTATGTCTTATTCATCTCTTGCATTTTAGGATAGTGTGGGCATGTAATATAATAATTTATCACATAGTGTACAATTATTACTATCAGGCAAAATCTTAGGCATTTTAGCTGAATTATTTAATTTAATACTATAAGGTCGATTTTCATTACTCCTCATTATGAAAATGAGCATTCTGAGGTCTGAAACCAAATACCTGGCCCAAGGTCAGAGAGCTAGTAAACAGAAAAACTAAGAGTTGATTCCAGGAATTTTTAATCAAGATTCTAGATTATAGCAGGTCTTTAACACAAAGTTGATTGCTGACAGTTCTTTAAGACCAATTTTCTCTAATAACATTTCAACTTGTTTGTTGATTGCTTGTAAGAAAAAGTCACATAATTAGCCTAACAAACATTTACTATTCCAACGGATAATAGAGCATAAGACAACTTTTTCCAAGACCACTGAGATTTTTTTCAGTTTGTTTTCAAAAACTTTAGTTCTACTTCGTATTTTCCACTTGTAGAAATAAACGAAGAGCACTCCAGTGAGGACAGAGGCAGGGGAATTAGAGCTTGCTATATAGCAAGGGAGTCAGCTACCATCACTTGCTTTTGGCAGAGACTCAAAGGCAGGCTACTGGAAGTAGAATGTCTTATGTCTGATTGGCTAGAGAAGCATATTTGCCTTTCTCTGATCTGTCATGAGTTGGAAGGAAGTGGCAAAAATGAGGGAAGGTGGCAGTCATTGACCAAGACCTGACCATTCTGGGCCAATAGCTAGAGGTTGTAACTTGGTTTTTCAGGGCTGTTTGCTGCAGAGGTAGTGAGTCAGAGTTCTTTTTTCATGAATGGTCTGTCTAGCTCTTCTCCCTTGGTATATTCAGTCTCTCACACTTAATCTTTTATCCTAATTTACATTTTGCAGGTACTTGGCACTTTGATTCTATTTTTGATTGTAAAGAAATCCAATTTAGTTTATTTCCAAAGCCTTAAGTTTAGAGGGTTAGTAGATTGCTTTCTCAGGAAATGCAATTTTCTATAGAGGCGCCTCTCTCTTAAAAAATAAGTTTTTTCCCCAGAAGTATGAAGAAGCAATTAAATCAACATATGACTACAAATCTGACCTTCCTGCATAAAACACTAAGTGAAATTCTAGTGCCAATAAAGAATGCAAGTTCAGCCACTGTGAATTATGAATAAGGACATTGGCATGGTTTCAATATATACTACAGTGAGCCCTCTCCCATAACTACACTCAATACTATCTTAAATCTATGAATGTGTCTTAGGCATCTACTGCTGCTATAACAGAAATAACACAAGTGGATGGCTTTAGCAAAGAGAAATTTACTTCTTCACAGTAAAGTAGGCTGAAAGTCCAAATTCAGAGCATCAGCTCCAGGGAAAGGATTTCTCTCTCTGTCGGCTTTCTCATCAATCTTCTCCCGGACTAGGAGGTTCTCCACACAGGGACCCCGGGTCCAAAGGACGTGCTCTGCTCCTGGCACTGCTTTCTTGGTGGTATGAGGTCCCCCTCTCTCCTGGCTTCCCTTTCCTTTGTATCTCTTAAGAGATAAAAGGTGGTGCAGGCCATACTCCAGGGAAACTTCCTTTACATTGGATCAGGCATATGACCTGGGTAAGGGTGTTACAATCCCACCCTAATCCTCTTTAACATAAAATTAGAATCACAAAGTGGAGGCCAACCACACTACTGGGAATTACAGCCTACCCGAGTTGACACATATTTTTGGTGGACATGATTCAGTCCATGACAGAAGGTTCTGACATTTCTAAAGTTGATGGTTATTTTTTTTTTCCATATTCACAAAGTTGTACTTAGCTTGTTTCAGACAGTAGCCAAAATGTAAAAGGCAAGACCCTATATGGAATAATATATTTTGCTGATAACTAGCTCATTTTAACTTTTAAGTATACTTTATTATTTTAAAGCTGATTAAAGTTTACAGAAAAATTGTGTACAAAGTACAGGCTTATCATCTGCCCTCTCTCCCTACTGCACACAGTTTTCTCTATTACTAACTTCTTACATTCATGTGGTATATTTGTTACAACTGGTAACCCAATAAACGCATTGCCATTGAGTTGATTCCAACTCATAGCAACCCTATAGGACAGAAGAGAACCGCCCCATAAGGTTTCCAAGGAGTGGCTGGTGTATTCCAACTGCTAAAGTTTTGGTTAGCAGCCTGAACTCTTAACCACTATGCCATCAGGGCTCTGATAACCCAGTACTGATGCATTATTAACTAAAGTCCATAGCTTACATTAGAGTTAAATCTTTGTGTCTTACAGAGCTTTAATAAATGTATAAATGTCATGTGTTCACCAATACAATATCATAGAGAATAGTTTTACTGCCCTAAAAATGGCCTGTGCTTTCCCTATTCATCCTTCCCCATACCCTTCAGCCTTTGGCAACCACTGCCTTTTTACTGTCTCTATGTTCTTACTTTTTCCAGAATGTCATATAGTTGGAATCATACAGTATGGAGGCTTTCAGACTGGGTTATTTAGGGTTCCTCCATGTCTTTTCATGTCTCAGTAGCTCATTTCTTTTTACCATTGTATGGATGTTCTACAGTGTGTTTGTCCATTCATTAACTGAAGAAACCTCGATTGCTTCAAATTTTTGGCATTTATGAGCTCATTTTAATTTTTGCCAGCTAATTTTGTCAAACCCAGAGATTAAGGTCTTTTGGTCTCTAAAATATATATTTATTTATTTTTATTATTGTACTTTAGATGAAGGTTTACAGAATAAACTAGCTTCTCATTAAACAATTACTAAACATATTGTTTTGTGACATTGGTTACCAACCCCACGAGATGTCAACACTCTCCCTACTCAACCTTGGATTCTCTGTTACCAGCTTTCCTGTCCCCTCCTGCCTTCTAGTCATCACCCCTGTGCTAGTGTGCCCCTTTAGTCTCATTTTATTTTATGGGCCTGTCTAATATTTGGTTGAAGGGTGAACCTCAAGAGTAACCTCGTTACTGAGCTAAAAGGTGTCCGAGGGCCATACTCTCATGGTTTCTCCAGTCTCTGTCAGGTCACTAAGTCTGGCCTTTTTTTGTGAGTTAGAATTTTGTTGTACATTTTTCTCCAGCTCTGTGCGGGACCCTCTGTTGTGATCCCTGTCAGAGCAGTCAGTGGTGGTAGCCAAGCACCATCTAGTTGTGCTGGACTCATTCTAGTGGACGCTGTGGTAATTGTGGTCCATTAGTCCTTTGGACTAATCTCTCCCTTGTGTCTTTGGTTTTCTTCATTGTCCCTTCTTCCAGATGAGGTGAGACCAGTAGAGTATCTTAGATGGCCGCTCACAGGCTTTTAAGACCCCAGACACTACTTACCAGAATAGAATGTAGAACATTTTCTTTATAAACTATGTTGTGCCAGTTGAGCTAGATGTTCCCCAAGACCATGGTTCCCACAGCCCTCAGCCCAGTATTTCAGCCCCTCAGGGAGTTTACATGTGTCTGTGGAGCTTCCATGACCTGCCTTGTACAAGTTGTGCTGGCTTCCCCAGTACTGTGTACTGTTTTATCCTTCATCATAGTTAACCACTTATCTATTGTCTATTTAATGTTTTTCCATCCTCCACCCTCTCCTCCCTCATGATCACCAAAGATTGTTTCCTTATGTGTGCAAACTTTTTCATGAGTTGTTATAGTAGTGGTCTCATACAATATTTGTCCTTTTGTGATCGACTTATTTCACTCAGCATAAAGGCCTCCACATAAATCCATGTTGTGAGATTCATCATTGTTTTTTATCATTGCGTAGTACTCCATTGTGTGCATGTTCCTTAGTTTGTTTATCTGTTCATCTCTTGATGGGCATCTAGGTTGTTTCCATCTTTTTACTATTGTGAATAATGCCTCCATGAACAAGGGTGTGCATACATCTATTCGTGTGACAGCTCTTATTTCTCTAAGATATATTCCAAGTAGTGGGATTGCTGGATTATATGGTATTTCTATTTCTGGCTTTCTAAGGAAGTGCCATATCATTTTCTAAAATGATTGTACCATTTTGCATTCCCACCAGCAGTGCATAAGAGTTTTAATCTCCTCGCAACCTCTCCAACATTTGTTATTTTTTGTGCTTTTGATTCGTGCCAGCAATGACGGGGTGAGATGGTATCCCACTGTGGTTTTGATTTGCATTTCTGTAATGGCTAGTGATCGTGAGCATTTCCTCATGTGTCTATTAGCCTGATGAATGTCTTCTTTGGTAAAGTGTCTGTGCATTTTCTTTGCCCATTTTTTTTTGTTTTTTTTTTTATTCTTTATTTATTTATTTTTTTTATTGT
>NW_004443954.1:21374562-21376804 GCF_000243295.1 Trichechus manatus latirostris | reverse complement strand
GAACCTCGGAGATAACTTCACCACTGAGCTAAAAGGGTGTCTGGGGGCCATACTCTCAGGGTTTCTCCAGTCTCCTTTAGGCCAGTAAATCTGGTCTTCTTTTTGTGAGTTAGAATTATGTTCTACATCCTTCTCCAGCTCTGTCCAGAACCCTCTGTTGTGATCCATTTTTTTATTAGATCATTTGTCTTTTTGTCATAGAGGTGTTGGAATTTCCTATAGACTTTAGAGATTAGACCTTTGCTGGATTTTTCATACCCAAAATTATTTTCCCTGTCTGTAGGTTCTCTTTTGACTCTATGGTATCCCATTGTGGTTTTGATTTGCATTTCTCTAATGGCTAGTGATCATGAACATTTCCTCATGTGTCTATTAGCCAGATGAATGTCTTCTTTGGTAAAGTGTCTATTCATTTTCTTTGCCCATTTTTTTATTAGATCATTTGTCTTTTTATCATAGAGGTGTTGGAATTTCCTATAGATTTTAGAGATTAGACCTTTGCCGGATTTGTCATACCCAAATTTTTTTTCCCAGTCTGTAGGTTCTCTTTTGACTCTTTTGGTAAAGTCTTTTGATGAGCATAACTGTTTAATTTTTAGAAGATCCCACTTCTCTAGCTTATCTTCTGGAGTTTGTGTGTTGTTAGTTATGGTTTGTATCCTGTTAATGCTGTGTATTAGAGACTCTAGCATTGATCCTGTTTCTTTTTCTATGAACTTTATAGCTTTTTACTTTACACTTAGGTCTCTGATCCACTTGGAATTAGTTTCTGTGTATGGTGTGAGGTACGGGTCCTGTTTCATTTTTTGCAGATGGACATCCAGTTTTGCCAGCACCATTTGTTAAAAAGACTGTCTGTTCCCCATTTGATGGCTTTGGGGCCCTTTTAGAAGACCAGGGGACCGTAGGTGGATGGATTTACATCTGAGTTCTCAGTTCTGTTCTATTGGTCAATGTGTCAGTCCTTGTACCAGTACCAGGCTATTCTGACTACTGTAGCTGCATAGTAGTTTCTGAGGTCAGGTACTGCGAGTCCTCCTACCTTATTCTTTTTCTTCAATAGTGCATTACTTATCCAGGACCTCTTCCCTTTCCATATAAAGTTAATGATTAATTTTTCCATCTCTTTAAAGGCCGTTGGCATTTGGATTGGGATTGCATTGTATTTGTAGATTGCTTTGGGTAGAATTTACATTTTCACAATGTTAAGCCTACCTATCTATGAGCATGTATGTTTTCCTTTTATGTAGATCTCTTTTGGTTTCTTGCAGTAGTGTTTTGTAGTTTTCTCTGCATAGGTCTTTTACATCCCTGGTTAGATTTATTCCTAAATATTTTATTTTTTTAAGTGCTATTATAAATGGTATTGTTTTCCTGATTTCCTTTTCATCATTCTCTTTATTGGTGTATAGGAATCCAACTGATTTTTGTATGTTTATCTTGTATCTTGCTTTTCTACTGAATCTTTCTATTAGTTCCAGTAGTTCTCTCATGGAGTCTTTGGGTTTTCTATGTATAGTATCATATCATCCACAGATAGGGATAGTTTTACTTCTTCATTACCAATTTGGTTGCCCTTTATTTCTTTTTCTTGCCTTGTTGCTCTAGCTAGGACTTCCAGCACAATGTTAAATAGGAGTGGTGATAAAGGGCATTCTTGTTTTGTTCCTATTCTCAAGGGGAATGTTTTCAGCCTCTCTCTATTAAGAATGATACTGGCTTTGGTTTTGTATAGATGTCCTTTATTATGCTGAGGAATTTCCCTCTATACCTATTTTATTGAGAGTTTTTACCAGGAAGGAGTGTTGAACTTTGTTGAATGTCTTTTCTGCCTCGATTGAGATGATCATGTGATTCTATTCCTTTCTTTTCTTTTATTAATGTGGTGGATTACATTGATTGATTTTCTAATATTGGACCATCATTGCATGCCTGGTATGAATCCTACTTGGTTGTGATGTATTGTTTTTAATAAGACACTGAATTCTATTGGTTGGAATTTTGTTTAGAATTTTTGCATCTATATTCATGAGAGATATTTATCTGTAATTCTTTTTTCCTGTGGTGTCTTTGCCTGGTTTTGGTATCAGGGTTATGCTGGCTTTATAGAATGAATTTGAAAGTATCCCTTCCTTTTCTGTGTTCTGAAATAGTTTCAGTAGTACTAGTGTAAGCTCTTCTCTGAATGTTTGGTAGAATTCTCCAGTGAAGCCATCTGGGCCAGGGTTTTTTTTTTTTTTTT
>NW_004443954.1:21355113-21374462 GCF_000243295.1 Trichechus manatus latirostris | reverse complement strand
TTTGAAGTTTTTTAATTACCTTTTCATGCTCTTCTCTTGTTAAGGATCTGTTCAGATTTTCAACATCATTTTGTGTTAGTCTGGGTAGGTAGTGTGTTTCTAGAAATTTGTCCATTTCCTCTAGATTTTCAAATTTGTTGGAGTATCATTTTTCATAATATTCTGTTATGATCCTTTTTATTTCAGTTGGGTCTGTTGTAATGTCACTCATTTCGTTTCTTATTTGACTTATTTGTGTCCTCTCCTGTTGTTCTTTTTTCAGTTTGGCCAATGGTTTGTCAATTTTGTTGATCTTTTCAAAGAACCAACTATTGGTTTTGTTGATTTTTTCTATAATTTTTCTATTCTCTATTTCATTTATTTCTGCTCTGATATTTATTACTTCCTCTTCTGGTGGCAGTGGGTTTCTTTTGCTTCTCTTTCTATTTGTTCAATTTGTATATCTAATATTTTGATTTTTTCCTTTTTATGTGAATCTCTTGATATAAACTGAACCCTGGTCACCGCCTTTGCTGTGTCTCAAAGGTTTTGGTATGATGTGTTTTCATTCTCGTTTGATTCTAGGAATTTTTTGGTTAGTCTATTACCCAGTGGTTTGTAAGCAGGGTGTTATTCAGTTTCCATGTAATTGATTTTTTTTCCTTGCTCTTCCTGTTGTTAATTTTTACCTTGATGGCATTGTGATCAGAGATGATACTTTGTATTATCTCAGTGTTTTTAATTTTGTTGAGGGTTGCTTTGTGGCCTAAGATGTGGTCCATTCTGGAGAACATTCCATGTGCACTGGAAAAGAATATAGACATTGCAGCTGTTCAATGAAGAGTTCTATATATGTCTATGAGGACAAGTTAGCTGATTTTGGACTTTAGAAGTTCTGTATCTTAGTTGAGTTTCTTTCTAGTTGTTCTATCCTTTACGGAGAGTGGTGTGTTGAAGTCTCTTTTTGGTACTGTTAGAGTTTGTTGTATGTATTCTGGAGTTCTGTCATGGGGTGCGTAGATATTTATTATGGTTATTTCTTCATGATGGATCATCTCTTTAATCATTATATAATGCCCTTCTTTGTCTTTTATGGCGGATTTTGTTTTAACGTCTATTTTATCTGAGATTAGTATTACCACTCCCACTCTTTTTTGGAAGCTGTTTGCTTGATATATTTTTTCCATTCTTGATTTTTAATATATTTATGTCATAAGCAAATAAAACAAAAAGCATAATGAAACAAACAAGTCTACAATCAATAAATGAAGAAAATAACTACTGAATGTCCCAAAGACAGTGGACAATATCAAAACATATAAAAAATCAGGACAGGATGGTTCCAGTAGGCAACCAAAATAAAACACCAGATGACCTTCCAGCAGAAGAAAAGGCACTGGAACTACCTGATACGGAATTCAGATCTCTAATGTTCAGAGCTATCCAAAAGTTGAAGAAAAAAGTAGACAAAAATGAGAAAAACATAGACAAAATCACAGAAAAGGCAGACAAAATCATGGAAAAGACAGACAAAACAATGGAATAATCCAGGAAAATAATACAGGAACAAAATGTCAAAATAAATTCACAACTAGAAATCATACAAAAAAAATACAATTAGAAATCCAAAAGATAAACAACAAGATGTCAGAAATGGACAGTGTTATAGAAGGTCTAAGGAGCAGATTTGAAACTATGAAAGACAGGATCAGCAAAATTGAAGACAAACACTTGGAAACCACTTAGTTTGAGGAAAAATCAGAGAAAAGAACAAAGAAAAATGAAGAAACCCTGAGACTGATGTGGGATACAATATAAAGGAAAAATTTGCAGGTAATCGGAGTTCCAGAACAGGGGGAGAAAACAGAAAATACAGAAAGGATCATGGAAGAATTGCTGACAGAAAATTTCCCTAATATCATGAAAGAGGAAAAACTGACCATCCAAGAAGCTCAATGAACCCCATATAGGATAGACTTCAAAAGAAATTCACCAAGACATATCATAATCACACTTGCTAAAACCAAAGACAGAGAAAGAACCCCGAGAGCAGCTTGAGAAAAGCGAAAAATCACATACAGAGGGGAAACAATAAGACTAAGCTCTGATTACTTGGCAGAAACCGTGCAGGCAAGAAGGCAAGGGATGACATATATAAAACCTTGAAAGAAAAAAATTGCCAACCAAGAATAATATACCCTGCAAAACTCTCACTCAGATATGATGGTGAAATTAGAACATTTCCAAATAAACAGAAATTAAGGGAAAATGTAAAAACCAAACCAAACTTACAAGAATTATTAAAGGGAGTCCTTTGGTTTGAGAACAAACATCAGACAACAGCCTGAATCTAAGAGGTAAGACTGCATCAGCCAGATACCTACCTAGGTAATGAATCCTCAAGGATTAATCAAAACTAAAAGATTTACAACAGGGAACCAGAGAGGTTAATCTGTAAATGACAACAATGTCAGAACAATAAAAGAGGGAATAAACAGTGTAGGTACAGAACTTTCAAATGAAGAGGAAGTCAAGGAGATACAAAGTATTAAAAGACTGTTTCAAACTTAGGAAGATAAGGGTAAATTTCAAGGTAACCACAAAGAAAGTTAACAAACCTGCTCATCAACATAAAGAAGAAAAACATAAAGTCTCAGTAAACACAAAACCTACAAAAATGAAAGAAATGAAAAAAAATCCAAACAAAAGGAATTCAGCACAGGAGACTAAAAGAAACAAAGAAAACGTTAGCACCATAAAATAAAAAAGCACTACAAAATGACATCAATAAACTCACACCTATCAATAATTATGCTGAACGTAAATGGCCTAAATGCACCCATAAGGGACAGAGAGTGACAGGATGGATTAAAAAAAAACGGGATCCGTCAATATACTGTCTATAAGAGACACATTTTATTTATTTATTTTTTGGATGCTCATTTTCATCAAGCCAGTTTCTCCTGGATACTGTAAATTAAATGTGCTACAATTCTCTATAAGCTGCTTACATCAAACTGGAAATTGGAACTGGTGTTATTCAAAGCTCTATTCCTGGGTACAACAGAATATAATGCTCCATTATTTAAAAATAGTGTCATTATCTCTTATCTGGGAATAAAGGGAAACTCAGCTTATTCTTATCAAAAAGATACTCAATTTTGTCAGCAAAAAATACATTAAAAATATTTTTGAAATTCTGGATTCTTAAAAATGAGAATTAATTACTACATAACACTTTGTGCTACCAGGAAAGTAAAACAGAAAGCTGACCAGATTTTCAAGAAGTCCATGGTCTAGTTAAGAATTACAGTCATTATCATGTGCCCCAAAAATCACAAGCACAGAAAGCAGGGTAGAAAAGAAGAGATACTAAATATTGAAACAAAGAATTGAGGGGGTGAGACTTCCTGGAGGAGACCAATACTCAGCCAATTCTTGAAAGATGGCAGAAACATAGATTACATTTATGACAATATATGTTAGAAAATAATTTAAATATATTCTATTAATTGAAGGTGGACACTCTAACTCACTTGACTGCTTCTACCTGCTTGACTTCACCTTTGGAGCTATAAGTTCTGCCACTATTAACTTGGGGCCTAATTCTGGCCCTTAATGGCAGTAATTGGGAAATTTGTTCAAAATTCAGCATCATACTAGTCCAGCTACCAGTCACAACGTTATACTTCAGTGTCTTTGTCAGGGTTCTCTAGAGGAATAGAACCAGTAAGTTCTATATATGGAAGTCCCTGGGTAGTATAAATGGTCAATGTGATTGGCTGCTAACCCAAAGATTTGTGGTTTGAGTTCACCAAGAGATTCCTTGGAAGAAAGACCTGGCCCTCTTCTCCTGAAAAATCAGTCACTGAAAAGCCTCTGGAACACAGTTCTACTCTGACACACATGTGGTCACCATGAGTCAGAATTGATTTAACAGCAACTGGTATGACTTTATATATATACATGTATATAAAGTCATACATCGCTTAATGTCCTAACACGATCTGTGAAATAGGATGTTATGTGATTTGGATGCTGTGGGAACAATATTATATACTTAGCAAAGCTATGTGGGATACCTTTTATTTCACTTCCAATTTGATACTTCTCCTTTGCCTTTTGCTACTGCTATCACTAGCACTGGTTTTGCTGAGTTTGAGAGCCATGATGCACTTCACGGTAATACTTTTTAAAGAAAATGAAACAGAGGTAATGCTACAACACTCAAGAGACATACAATACACGAGATTGAATGCTGCTGCCTACGAGTCAAAGCATACGGTTATAAGGTAAACTTTTTGTTTGTGAGTAGGGAAAGTTCACATTAAAATAACAGTAGAAAGTACAGTACAGTATATACATAAGCCATAGGCATTTATTATGATTATCAAGACGTGTGTTATAGGTGATATATTTACTGTACCATTATATGGCTGGCAGTACAATTGCTTTGTGTGTAAGAGACATGAGATACACATGTTGAATGCGGGAAGCTGTTGTGTTTGCTACATCTGGTTATGTCAGCTTAGTCCAGTTCTCCAGTCAGGATTTCTGAACTCTATTATAACTTATAGGACCACAGACATATATGTGGTTGTACATTGCCAGAATGGACGTTACTCAGCACATGACTGTGTGTATATATATATATATAGACAGATATCGTATATCTACACACACGTATACATATATATAGAGAGAGAGAGATTGATTTTAAGGAATTAGTTCACATGATTGTTGGGGCCTGGCCAAGTCCGAAATCCATAGGTCAGGCAATGGGAAGAGTGAAGAGTGGAGTTCTGGCAAAATGTCTCTTTATAGTCTGGAGATCAGAGTACACCCTAGGAAAAAGTCCCTTTTTGCTCTTAAAGACTTCAACTGATTGGATGAGTTCCACCCACTTTATGGAGGGTAATCTGCTTTACCTTAGGCCAACTGATTTAATCACAAGTAACTACTTCATAACAGCGTCCAGACTAGTGTTTGACAAACAGCTGGGCAACATAGCAGAGCCAAACTGACCCATAAAATTAACCATCCCGCTTAGTAAGTAAATAATGTGGCATACTCTCTCCTCATTGTGCCTTCAGTTAAACATTTTTTCCTTCTTCCTTTCCTTCTGCTGACATTAAAAAAAAAAAAAAAAATTCCTTAATGTGTGGTGTTAGAAAGGCTAAAGTAAATTAATCAACATTAACACACATACACGCACACACATACCTTAACTCTTGCAAAAGTGTTTGCTTTTTAACCCAACTGAATAGGTGAGTGGTGTGATTTCAGTTAAAATTTGAAAGTCAGCCTCAGTGTGTTTCTTCTACTTGTTACTGTTAACTAAGCCATGTGCATTTAAGGTCAGCCCTGGGGAGAAGGAAAGAGCTGCATTTGTGTCCGCTCCCCCGCCCCCACCCCATGTAATTATCTATCATCTCTGTACTTGTCCGTCTTTCCCACACTAGGCTGGGAACTTCTCCAGGGCTGGGGTGAGTTGGCCATAACTCCCTCAGGGAAGTAGATGAGAGATCTCACTGTACATTCGTCCACCTGCATCACTTTCTCATCCTTGGTGAAGTCAGACCTTCCATTTTAAAGCATTTTGATTCTGGTCTCATGAAAGTCATAGTAGAATTACTTCTAGTTTGGCAACTGCTTCATTTCTTCACCTCTGGAACCAGAGAAACAGAGCCAACTGTCTCCCCAGGGTGTTTGACTGCACTGTTACTGAGCACTATGCAGTTCACATGTGATCTTTAAATAATATTAAGTCTGACTTTCCCAGTCCACAAGCATTTGTGGACTAAGATAAGTGCCCTTGACAGCTGCAGCTGGACTGGGATTTGACAATGAACTAGACTAGATGCACCTGCCACTGGGGTAGGACACTCCGCCTGTCTACTAAAGGCTGATTATGAGTAACTTACAATGAGTGATCAGACTGAAGTCATGTCCCTGATAACAAGACTGTTTGGAATAACATATACCACTTTTTAAGAAATATTAGAGATAAACGATATCTCCTTGAATGCTTGGTCTGGTAGTTAGGAGCCAGTTTACATTTTCCAATTAAAGTGATTCATTCTTGGTTGCATGACAGACAAGAAAAGAGGAAAGTCTTGGAAAGAAGAGTAAATCATTAGGGTAAAGATATTTTGAGGTATAAACAAATGATTTCCAGGAGCAATAATAAATATTTAACCACTCAATATCTATATAGTGGTGATTGTGAAATACAGTTAAAGAATGGAAAAGAGGAAGGTGAATAGAAAGGAGGGAAGGATGGGGAAAAGGAAGGAAGAAAAAAGAAAGTAGCTTCTGTACTTTTTCAGGTTTACCTGAATACAATAGCTGTATTTTTAAAAGTATAGAATGAAAGCCCATATGAATTAAGACATGCTCATTATGCCCACCACAACCTAAATATGAGAGAAAGATTAATAAGGATTAATTCTGACCCAGACGTAGAATAGAAATGCAGGTTCTTTTAGTGGCAAATCATATTTTTACTAGCCTTACAAACTAAAAAAGGAAAACCTAAAACCAATCAAACCGGTAACTGATGGAAAAGTCTTTCAAAGATGGAGAAATGAATTGAATCTTTCTACACACAATTTTAATGATAGTGGGGTGTTTTTTGCTTGTTTTTTTAATTATTATTTTGTTTTATTTTTAATGTTTCTAAGATCTCAGGCTTTGAACCAGGTCCCATGTTATCATTCCACTTCAGCACATTTTAATGAAGGGGAAATGCAAACATTGTCCTCTAAATTTTGCTGTATTATTTTTCAGCACAGTGCCATGAGTGTGTGCTTAGTACTTTGGTATTAACACTTGATTTAGAAACCACTTTGAAGCCTTGAATTTGTGTTCTCAATACAACAATTTAATAGCATTAGTTTCCCTTGATAATAATAACAAGTGATTCTTCTCTGGAATTTCTAAACATTACAAAGAAGCAGGGCATGCAGATATCCCCAATACAAGCTCTAGTTCATGGGCATTTGTGGTCTAATATATATTTCTCATGTGTAAATCAAACCAAAGCAAATCTGTTGCCGTCGATTCTGACTCATAGCGACCCTAAAAGACAGAGTAGAACTGCCCCATAGGATTTCTAAGGAGCGAGCAGCTGGTGGATTCGAACTGCTGACCTTTCAGTTAGCAGCCTGAGCTCCTAATCACTGCGTAGTGTTTAAAAAAATACTAATATTCATCAGCTTCTCGTAAATTTCACCATTATAATTTTATAAAGACAAAGGAATTGAAGGACAATTCACTATGAGACAGTCTGTATCAATAGATTCTCAGCTGAAACAAGTTAAATACAATTTTAGGTTTCTTAAGAGAGTATGGACTATGAAAAAATATTGGTCATTAAGACATTAAAAAGTTGCCGGTGGGGAAAAATGCTTCAACAAAAAGACTCTGAAAAACTGGAAATTTAATAAAGACACAATCTGTGACACAGTATAGGGGAGAACATCAGGATGACAACATTTGGGTAACCTACCACCCAAATATGTTACTCTGAGCGGGAAGCTGGGGTCAGAGAAATAACACATTTAGAGCATTAATAACAACATTGCCACACACATTTCCAAAGTAGCTTCTATAATACAGAAGGTACATGCCAAATTTCTACATTTGCTTCTTAAAATACACGCATTTTAAAATTTTATTCCAAATTGAGTGAATTTAGTGAAGAAACAAGTAAATTTGACTGTTGAAACAGGTGCAAGCAATTCCCTAGATTAATAAGTAAGTCAGCCATAAAAAAACTACTGAAGGTGTTTAATGATCTCTAACAGCTCAAATATGGTTACTGAAAAATAATAATGTTATAACAAGCCAAAATTAGGAATGGTAGCTGACATAGTTTAGTGAGAAAATATGCTTGTAACTGTTTGCTGAAAATTAAGCAAAATCAGAATTTGTGGGCTCTCCCCTAGATCTAAGGAGCCAAGAGGTCTGTCTGTGTGTTGTGCGGACTGACCCCTTCTTACCCAACTCTCCCAGCCCATGTCTCTGCTGGAAAAACCCCCTATGTTAAAGTCCCAGCGAGAATGCCATTTCCTCCATGAAGCCTTCCTTGAACTTCCCCTACTCTCCAAGTTCACTGCTCTCTTTTCACTGTACTTGGTGGCACTCGTCCCAACAGCCTTGTCCAGATAGAGCACAAATACTGACTCTTCTGTGTCTTTGAATTCCCATGGTGGTGTTGTTAGCTGCCGTCAAATTGGCCCCTGACTCAGGGTGACCACATGTACAATGGGAATGAACCATTGTGATCCATAGGGTTTTCACTGATTGAATTTTGGAAGTAGATCACCAGGCCTTTCTTCATAGTCTTAGTCTGGAAGCTTCCTTAAAACCTGTTCAGCATCACAGCAACACACAAGCCCCCACGTGACAGATGAGTGGTGGCTACCATTGAGATGCATTGAACAGAAATTGAACTCAGGTCTCCCACATGGGAGGCAAGAATTCTACTAATAAGCCAGCACTGCTCCTATTGACTTTCCATAACAGTAAATTAAAAATAACAGTAGCTAACTCATACATAGTGCTTACCACGTGCCAGGTGCTGTTTTAACTATGTGTATTAACGCATGTCTTCCTCACAACATCCTTGAGGTAGGTAATATTTTTACCCCCATTTTTTCAAATGAGCAAAGTAAAACACAGCAAAGTTAGGTAACTTGCCCTAGGTCACATGACTGGTAAATGCTAAGCTGCCTTATATCTGTCACACGCTAGACAATCAAATTCAGTGCACAGGCCTAGAATTTATATTTGATCAACCAACCAAAATTAGCCATGAAGAGTTTGCTGAAGTCTCCCTACCCTTATCAATTTATTCTTGTGAAGTGTATGTATGTGTATGCATGTGTAAAAAAACAAACCAACCAACCCGTTGCAGTAGAGTTGATTCCAACTCACAGCGACCCTATAGGACAGAGTAGAATGGAGTAGAACTGCCCCAGGTTTCCAAGGAACGGCTGGTAGATTCGAACTGCCAACTGTTTGGTTAGCAGCCAAGCTCTTAACCACTATACCATCGGGCTCCGTATGTACGTGTAGGAAATCTAAATCTATTTAGCCTCATAATGTATAAAGTAGTTTTTTAGAGACTTAAGGTTTTGTACCAAACTAAGCATGTTCTGGAAAAGTGGGGATAAGCCTGGGATACAGGCTTGGGACAACCTGACTCTACCTAGCAGCACCAAACTGTGAATAACAAAAACACCAATTCACTCCAGTCCTAACAGAGGAATTGCCACTCGGTGTGGCAATGTGTTTGTGCTATCAGAAAAAAGTATCATTTTTAGTTCCTTGAACAAAATTATTCCTCTTCCTTTTTTTTTTCTTTCAGTTCCTTTTATTTACATGGTAGCAAACTAGTTAACTTTTTGTGTATTTTGTATTAGTTTTCTACTGCTGACTTAACGAATCACCACAGATTTAAACAGCAAAACACATACTTATCATCTCACAGTTTATAAGGGTATAGCGAGAGTAATGAGCACCCAGGGGCAATCTCTGAATTGCACCCCTACCCCCAATTTCAAGATGAGTAGACGTTGATAGTGCAGTGCCTCAGCACAAATGCCTTCCCCCCTGTTGTCCGGCTGCCTCAGTCAAGCGCCTCTCATATTTGTGGTCCCTCAGAATGTCATTCCGTCCCTCCTCTGGGCCCCCTTAAACTTGCACCAAGGGGTAAGTGCACCCCTCTAATCTCTCCACCCACCCACCTATGCCTCTGACAGTTTGTAGGTCAGAAGTCAGAGTTGATTTTGCTAGCTTTTCTGCTTACAGGTTTCACAAGACTGAAATCAAGGTGTTGGTTGGGCTTCGTTCCTCTTTGGAGGCTCTGGGAATGAATCTGCTTCCAAGCTGTTTCAGGAGTTGGTTGGATTCAGTTCCTTGCAGCTGTAGGACTGAGGTCTCTGTTTCCTTGTTGGCTGTTAGCCAGGGATCATCTCAGCTTCTAAAGGCCATTTGCATTCCTTGGCTCATGTGACTTCCTCCATCTTGAAAGCCAGCAACAGTGGGGATGTGTTGAGTTCCTCTCACAGTTGGAATCTCTCTTACTTCCCCTTTTGCCTCACCACTCCCACTTACTCTTACTGCTCCCTCATTGTCTTTTAATGTTTCATGTGATTACACTGATAATCCAGGATCCTCTCACTATGGTTAGCTGATTAGTAATCTTAGTTCCATACACAAACTCCGTGCATAGCAAGACCTAGATTAGCCTTTGATTGAATACCCAGGGGGCAGAATCTGAGGGTGAAGGCAAGAAGCTTTAGAATTCTGCTAACCACTCATGTTTACCCTCAAAATATAAACATGACAATGTTTCTTAACCAGAAGTTAAATTTTGTATTTTTAATTTTGTTATTCCATATTCTGTTTTTTTCCAATTTAAAATCTATTAACAACAAATGCATTGAAACTAGGAATTGAGATAGTTAAAATCCTAATAAAAAGGGACATTAATCAGTGAAATTATTATTTTATATGGCATTCCTTATGATTTTGTAAATACACTAATTGAATTGAATGACATGATATATATGTAAATATATTAATTGATTTGGGTATCATGATAAACTACATTTGTTATTCTGTTGTTGTGAGTTGATTCCGATTCATACCAATCCTATACGACAGAGTAGAACTTCCCCATAGGGTTTCCAAAGCTATAATCTTTACAGAAGCAGGTTGCCACATCTTTCTCCTGTGGAGCAGCTAGTGGGTTCATACCGTTGACTTTTCGGTTAGCAACTGAGCCCTTAACCACTATGCTGCCAGAATCTCTTGGTAAACTCTATATGTTTACATTAATTTATTCTCAGACAATTACAAGTGTATTTGTTAAAGTTATATGTCAACTTGGCTGAGCCATGATTCTCAATAGTTTGGCAGTTATGATGTAGTTTGGCAGTCTATGATGATGTGATCACTTCCATGATGAGGTTTGATATAATGTGATTACCTCCATGATGGGATCTGCTCTTGTAGCCAATCAGTTGAAAGGGAGTTTCCTTGGGGATATGGTGGACTTTCTGACAAGGCTCGTAGGCTTTTGCTCTCTCTGGATCTTGCAGCTGGCTCCTGTTCATCTGACCACTGGTTTTTGGGACTTGAGCTAGCAGCTTACCTGCCATCCTGCCTGCCAATCTTGGGATTCATCGGTCTTTGCAGCCTGTAAGCAAGAGCCCTGCTGTCTGACTTGCCAATCTTGGATATGCCAGCCCCTGTGGCTGCCTGAATCAGGAGAAACCTTCAGCTTGACCCATGGACTTTGGAAGTTTCAGCCTCTACAACCGTACGAGCCATTTCCTTGATATAAATCTCTCTCTATATATATTTATAGGCTTTACTGGTTTTGCTTTTCTAGAGAACTCAGCCTAAGATAACAGGCATCTGAAAATTATTGACAATAGCATTCTTTTTAATGCCGCTTTAAAAGGGAAAATATTAGAGATGTTAATGTGAAAATATTATACATTTCTTTTGCTGGCCATTTTTTCTTTGACCACAAATAAAACTGTCCATAAAAGTAATTCAACAGGAAGAGGGATCCAATATGGTGGACTAGTCAGAGGCACTAAGACATTTCACTGCAACAAAGACCTGAAAAACCAAGTGAAACAGATACAAACGTCAATCCTAGAACCCTGACCCTTAAATGCAGGGATAAATTATTAGATTAGACATCACTTAGAAGAAGAAACTGATAGAAAATAGGGAAGGAATAGCCATATGGAGTGAAGGTTCCTGACAAAACAGCATGACTTAGCATTGCCATCTTGGAATACAGCCAACAACCCCACACAAAGAAAAGCACCTCCACGGAATTCTCAGTAGGAGAGAGAAGTACGGCACCAACCCACTCAGGACTAAGTAAGACCACATTTGCTGGCTGCAACTCAAGGAGAAACCCAGAGTCTCTCACCCAGTAACCACAGCAACACACTCCTACAAACCTCACCCCTCTGATGAACAGCGGCCATAACCACCCCATCGTGACAAACTTGACTGCCAGGAACCAGAGTACCAACCTCCCTACTGCTCTCCTCCATCTGGCCCCTTCTGCCCCTGCCTTCCCACCCCCTCCTACCTCTCTCCTCCATCCTGCCGCCGGCGGCCCCAAGGGAACCCAGCCCAGACCCCAGACCCTTTCCTGCTGACTCCAGACCTCTCCTGCAACCCACCTTGGCAAGCAGGGGACCCAGCCCAGACTCCAAGCCCCATTTCTCCAGCTCTGGACCCCTCCTAAAACCCACCATGACACCCAGGGGACCCAGTCTTGACCGCAGGCCCCTTCCTGCTAGATCTGAACCCCTCCTGCTGCCCACTTCAGCCCCAAAGAGACTTTACCTGGACCCGAGACCACTTCCTGCCAGCTCCAGACTCCTCCCGCCACATGCTGCAGCCCCTAGGGGACCCAGCCCCACCATGGGCCCTTCCCCACTGCCTTGAGACCCACTCACAGACGCTAGCAGACCTGCTCCAGCCCCGGTCTGGTTCACACTGCAGACAAACAACCCATTTTTGCCCCTTCTCTTCGTCCTAGACCTGCCCTGCTGCACCATAGCTGAGTGACTGGCACTGCACACCAGGACAAGGTGATGAGAAAAATCATGCCCACAGATGAGGAAGTAAGAAAGCACACCTGGCCCACCCACTCAGACGTAACGAAACAAACAAAAAAGCAGGATGAAACAAACAATCCTACAATCAAACAATCAATAAGTAAAGAAAACAATACCTAAATGTCTCGGAGACAGCAGGGACAATATCAAAACACATTAAAAAAAGGACAAGATGGCTCCAGTAAGTGACCAGAATAAAGCAGCAGTTGGCCTTCAAACAGGAAGAAAAGGCACTGTAACTAACTGATAGATAATTCAAAACTAATATTCAGGGCTCTAGTGGTGTAGTGGTTAAGTGCTACAGCTGCAAACCAAAAGGTTGGTAATTCAAATCCACCAGGCACTTCTTGGAAACTCTATGGGGCAGTTCTACTCTGTCCTATAGGGTCGCTATGAGTTGAAATCAACTCAGTGGCAGTGGGTTTGGTTTTTGGTTTTGTTCAAAGAGATCAGGAAATAGATCAAGGAAAGCACAGACAAAATCATGGAAAACACAAAACCAACAAAAACACAGTCAAAATCAAGGAAAACACAGATAAATCAATAGAAGAATTCAAGAAAATAATACAAGAACAAAATGTCAAAATAAATAATTATAAATCATACAAAAACAGCAATTAGAAATCGAAAAGATAAACAACAAAATTTCAGAAACAGACAAAACAATAAGAGGTTTTAGCAGCAAATTGGAAACAATGGAATAGAAAGTTAGAGAAATTGAAAACATATCTGTGAATCCCACTTTGTTTGAGGAATAAATCAGAGAAAAGAATGAAGAAGAATGAAAAAAACCTAAGAACTATATGGGATAAAATCAAGAGCAAAAATTTGCACATGACCATAATTCCAGAATAGGGAGAGAAAACACAGAGATCATTGAAGATTTGATGATAGAAAACTTCTTTAATATCATGAAAGATGAAAAGCTCACTATCCAAGAAGCTCAACGAACTCCATATAGGATAGACCCCAAAAGAAAGTCACCAACACATATCATAATCACTCTCCCCAAAACCAAAGACAAAGAAAGAATCTTGAAAGCAGCTCAAGAAAAACAAAAAGTCACATACAAATGGGAAGAAATAAGACTAAACTCTGATTACTCACCAGAAACCATGCAGGCAAGAAGGCATTGGGAGAAGATATATATAAAATCTTGAAAGAAAAAATTTTCCAACCAAGATTAATGTATACAGCAGAAGTCTTTCTCAAAAATGATAGTAAAATTAGGACATTCCCAGATAAACATAAAGGAATTTGTAAAAACCAAACCAAAATGAAGAGAATAATTAAAAGGAGTCCTTCCATTAGAGAACCAACAACATCAGACAACAACCTGAATCTAGGACATAGGCCAGTATAAGCTGAATACCAACCTAGATATTGAACTCACAAGGATAAAACAAAATGAAAAGATTCAAAACAGGTAACTAGAAATGTCAATCTGTAAATGACGACAATGTCCGAACAATGAAAGGGTGACCACATGGTGTAGATATAGAACTTGCAAATGGAGAGGAAGTCAAGGCGATATCAAGTAATAAAAGACTGGTTCAAGCTTAGGAAGATGGGGTAAATTTCAAGGTAACAACAAAGAAAGTTAACAAACCAAATGATCAAAATAAAGAAAAACAAAGTCTCGGTGTCATGGATTGAATTACTTCCCCCTAAAAATGTGTATCAGTTTGGCTGGGCGATGATTCCTGGTATTGTGTGATTTTCCCATATGTTGTAAATTCTGCCTCTACGATGTTAATGAGGGAGGATGGGCGGCAGTTGTGTAGGTGAGACAGGACTCAATCTACAAGACTGAATTGTGTCTGAGGCAATCTCTTGAGATATAAAAGAGAGAAGTGAGCAGAGATACAGGGGGACCTCATACCACCAAGAAAGCAGTGCCAGGAGCAGAACATGTCATTTGGACCCGGGGTTCCTGTGCAGAGAAGCTCCTAGTCCAGGGGAAGATTGATGAGAAGGACCTTCCTCCAGAGCCAACAGAGACAGAAACCCTTCCCATGGAGCTGACACCCTTAATTTGGACTTGTAGCCTACTATACTGTGAGAAAATAAATTTCTCTTTGTTGAAGCTATCCACTTGTGGTATTTCTGTTACAGCAGCACTAGATAACTAAGACACTCAGTAAACACAAAATCTACAATAACAAAAGAAATTTCACAAACAAAAGGAAATCAGCACAGAAGAGTAACAGAAACAAAGAACACATCAGCACCACAAATGAAAGGACTACAAAATGACAACATTAAACACACACCTTTTGATGATTGCACTGAGCATAAATGGCTTAAATGCACCAGTAAAGAGACAGAGAGTGACAGAATGGGCATAAAAAATATGAACCATCAATATGCTGTCTATAAGAGACATACCTTAGAAACAAAGACATAAGCATAGTAAAAATCAAAGGATGGAAAATATATATCAAGCAAACAGCAACCAAAAAGTCAGGAATGGCAATACTAATCTCAGAAAAGAATAGGCCCTAAGGAAACATCCATCATAAAAGACAAGGAAGAACATTATACAATGATTAAAGGGACAGTCCACCATCAAGATATAATCATAATAAATATCTATGCATGAAATGACAGGGCTCAAAAAGACATAAAACAAACTTTAATAGCACTAAAAAGAGAAATTGACAGTTCCACAATAATAGTAGTAGACTTCAACACAACACTCTCCATAAAGGACAGAACATCTAGAAAGAAACTCAGCGAAGATACAGAAGATCTTAATGCTGCAATCAACCATCCTGACCTCATACACATGTACAGAACACTCCACCCAAGAGCATCAAAGTATACATTCTTTTCCAACGTACATGGAACATTGTATAAAATAGACCACATCTAAGACCACAGAGCAACCCTTAACAAAATCCAAAACACTGAGATAATACCAAGTATTTTCTCTGATCACAACACTATAAAAGTAGAAATGAATAATAAAAAGAGCAAGGGGAAAAAAAAATACTTGGAAACTGAATAACACCTTGCTTAAAAACCACTGGGTAACACAAATCAAAGATGAAATTGAAAAATCTTTAGAATCAAATGAGAATGAAAGCATATCATACCAAGACCTATGGGACACAGCTAAGAGAGTGCTCACAGGTCAATTTATAGCAATTGGTGCACACATCAAAAAAAGAAGAAAGGGATAAAATCAAAACATTAGCCCTACGACTGGAACAAATAAAAGACAACAGCAGAAGAAGCCCACAGCCACCAGAAGAGAGGAAATAATAAAGATCAGAGGAGAAACAAATGAAACAGAGAATAGATAAACAATAGAAAGAATCAACAAAACCAAAAGTTGGTTCTTTGAAAGGATCAAGAAACTACTGACACAACTGGCAAAAGAAAAACAGGAGAGGACACAAATAACCCAAATAAGAAATGAAATGGAGGATATTACAACAGACCCAACTGAAATAAAAAGGACCATAACAGAATACTATGAAAAACTGTACTCCAAGAAATTTGAAAACCAAGAGGAAATGGACAAATTTCTAGAAACACACTACTTACCCAAATTATCACAAACTGAGGTAGAAAATCTGAATAGACCCATAACAAGAGACGAGATTGAAAAGGTAATAAAAAAAAAAAAAAGCCCTTTGATGGGAAGCCTAAGGGCCAGTGAGTTGAAGATAATGGTGATGGAATAATTTGGAAAAAGATAATGAGAATAGCAGCACAACTGGAAGAATGTAATTGATATCACTCAATTGTACATGTAGAAATTTCTGAAATGGTGTATCTTTGGCTATGTATATTTTCACAAAAAATAAAGTCCTCCAAAGTCGAGAAGAGAGAGTGTTGACATGTCATGAGGTTATTAACCAATGTCATAAAACAATATGTGTACTGACTCTTTAATGAGAAACTATTTGTTCTGTAAACCTTCACCTAAAGTACAATAAAAAAATTTTTTTTTTAAAAGTCCTGGCCCAGATGGCTTCACTGGAGAATTCTGGTAAACATGCAGAGAAAAGCTCACACTAGTACTACTCAAACTATTTCAGAATGTAGAAAAGGAAGGGATACTTCCAAAGTCATTCTGTGAAGCCACCATAACCCTCATACCAAAACCAGGCAAAGACATCACAAATAAAGAAAATTACAGATCCATAACTCTCATGAATATAGATGTAAAAATTCTCAACAAAATTCTAGCCAATAGAATTCAGCATCATATAAAAAAAAAAGATAATGCACCTGGACCAAACGGGTTTTATATCAAGTATGCAAGGATTGTTCAACATTAGAAAATCAATTAATGTAATCCACCACATAAATAAAACAAAAGACTCACATGAACATCTTAATCTACACAGAAAAGGTATTTGATAAAGGCCAGCATTCATTCCTGATAAAAACTCTCAGCAAAATAGGAAAAGAAAGGAAATTCCTCAATATAATAAAGGGCATTTATACAAAACCAATAGCCAACAGTATTCTCAACAGAGAGAGACTGAAAGTATTCCCCCTGAGAATGGAAACCACACAAGGATGCCCTTTATCATCACTCCTATTCAACATTGTACTGGAAGTCCTAGCTAGAGCAATAAGGCAAGAAAAGGAAATAAAGAACATTCAATTTGGTAAAGAAGAAGTAAAACTATCCCTATTCACAGATAATATGATCCTATACATAGAAAATCCCAAATTCCACAAGAAAGCAACTGGAAGTAATAGAAGGATTCAGCAAAGTAGCAGGATACAAGATCAGCATACAAAAATCAGTTGGATTCCTCTACACCAACAAAGAGAACTCCAAAAAGGAAAGAAGACATTCCTTCACCAAAGAAGACAAACAAACACATGAAGAAATGCAATCATCAGCCATTAGCGAGATGCAAATCAAAATTACAATAACATACCATCCCATTCTGACAATAATGATACTAATTTTTAAAAAATAACACATTTTGGTGAGGTTATGAGGAGATTGGGGCTCTTATACACTGCTGGTGAGATAGAAAAATGGTACAACCACTACGGTAATCGGTATGGCACTTCTTTAAAAAGCTAGAAATAGAAATACCATATGATGCGGCAATCCCACTCCTAGGTAGATACCCTAAAAAAATAAGAGCTGTGATACGAACAGAAACCCATGTTTATTGCAGCATTTTTCACGATAGCAAAAAGATGGAAACACCCTATGTGCCTATCAACACATGAACAGGTAAACAAACTGTGGTATATACACCCAATGGAATACTATGCAATGTAAAGAATAATGACAAATCCATGAAATATTTCATAACATGGATGAACTTGAAGGACATTACAGTGAGTGAAGTAAGTCAATCACAAAAGGATAAATATTGTATGAGGCCACTATTATAAAAAAAAAAACAAGGAAAGGTTTACACACAGAAAAAAAAGGCGTATTTGATGATTACTAGGAGTATGCCTACAATGAAGACCAGTTAATATGACTATGTTTCAAATTTACACATGAACCACTTAGGCCAAAGATGAAGAAACTGAAGATTTTAACCAACTTCTGCAGTCTGAAATTGATCAAGCATGCAATCTGGATGCATTGATAATTACTGGTGATTGGAATGCAAAAGTTGGAAACAAATAAGGATCAGTAGTTGGAGAACACGGCCTTGGTGATAGAAATGATGCTGGAGATAGCATGATAGAATTTTGCAAGACCAACGATTTGTTCATTGCAAACACCTTATTTCACCAACATAAAAGGCGACTATACATGTGGACCCCACCAGATGGCATACACAAGAATCAAATCGACTATATCTATGGAAACAGATGATGGAAAAGCTCAACATCATCAGTCAGAACAAGGCCAGGGGCTGACTGCAGAACAGATCATCAATTCCTCATATGCAAGTTCAAGTTGAAGCTGAAAAAAATTAGAACAATTAGACAAAAGCCGAAGTACGAATTTGAGTATATCCCACCTGAATTTGGAGACCATCTCAAGAACAGATATGACATGTTAAACACTAATGACCAAAGAGTAGATGAGTTGTGAAAAGATATCAAGGACATCATACATGAAGAAAGCAAGAGGTCATTAAAAAGACAGTAAAGAAAGAAAAGACCAAAATGGATGTCAGAAGAGACTCTGAAACTTGCTCTTCAATGTAGAGCAGCTAAAGTGAATGAGTGGAAGAAATCATGAAGTAAAAGAGCAGAACAAAAGAATTCAAAGAGTGGCTTAAGAAGACAAAGCATTATAATGACACGTGCAAAGACCTGGAGATAGAAAACCAAAAAGGTAGAGTATCCTTGGCATTTCCTTTTTTTTTCTTAATTTTTTTTTATTGTACTTTAGATGAAGGTTTACAGAACAAATAGTTTCTCATTAAACTTTCGGTACACGTAATGTTTTATGACATTGGTTAACAACCCCATGACATGTCAACACTCCCTTCTCGACCCTGAGGACCTTTCTTTTGGTGAAAATATACATAGCCCATGTTACACCATTTTGAAAGTTTCTACATGTACAATTCAGTGACATCAATTACATTCTTCCAGTTGTGCTGCTATTCACACTATCTTTTTCCAAATTATTCCATCACCATTATCTTCATCTCACTGTCCCCTAGGCTTCCCATCAAACCTTTTGAATTGCTGTTGTCAATTTGATCTCACATAGATAATTCTTTTTTTTTTTTTTTGTACCTTAGATGAAGGTTT
>NW_004443954.1:21344946-21353793 GCF_000243295.1 Trichechus manatus latirostris | reverse complement strand
CCTTTTGTTTATGGATTTTTTTTTTCATTTCTTTTGTTTTTGTAGGTTTTGTTTTTACTGAGACTTTATGTTTTTCTTCTTTATTTTGATGAGTAAGTTTGTTAACTTTCTTTGTGGTTACCTTGAAATTTACCCTTATCTTCCTAGATTTGAACCAGTCTATTATTATTTGGTATCGCTTGACTTTCTCTCCATTAGAAGATTCTATACCTACACTGTTTTTTCCCACTTTTATTGTTCTGATGCTATTGTCATTTACAGATTAACCTCTCTGGTTCCCTTTTGTAATTCTTTTGGTTTTGCATAGTCCTTAAGCATTCATTTCCTAGGTTGGTATCTGGCTAGTACAATCCTGTGTCCTAGATTCAGCCTGTGGTCTGATATTGTTTGATCTCAGATCGAAGGACTTCCTTTAATAAGTCTCGTAAGTTTGGTTTGGTTTTTACATAGTCCCTTAATTTCTGTTTATCTGGAAATGACCTAATTTCACCATCATTTTTGAATGAGAGTTTTGCAGGATATATTATTCTTGGCTGGCAATTTTTTTCTTTCAAGTTTTTATATATGTTATGCTTGGCATTTCTTAAGCTGAAAGAACTAAATTAAAAATTCAAGCATCAAGTTGCAATACTGAAGGATTCTATGGGCAAAATACAGAAAGACGCAGGAAGCATCAAAGCAGATGGAGGATGTCTTAGTCATCTAGTGCTGCTATAACAGAGATACCACAAGTGGATGGCTCTAACAAAGAGAAATTTATTTTCTCACAGTCCAAAAGGCTAGAAGTCCAAATTCAAGATGTCAGCCAGGGGAAAGCTTTCTCTCTCTGTTGGCTCTGGAGGAAGGTCCTTGTCATCAATCTTCCCCTGGACTAGGAGCTTCTCCATGCAGGAACCCCAGGTCCAAAGGACTCACTCTGCTCCTGGCACTGCTTTCTTGGTGGTATGAGGTCCCCAACTCTCTGCTTGCTCCCCTTTCCTTTTATTTCTTGTAAGATAAAAGGTTGTGCAGGCCACAACCCAAGGAAACTCCCTTTACATTGGATCAGGGATATGACCTGAGCAAGGGTGTTGCATCTCACCCCAATCCTCTTTAATCACAGGCAGAGATTATGATTCATAACACATAGGAAAATCACAAAATAGAGGACAACCACACAATACTGGGAATCATGGCCTAATCAAGTTCACACGTATTTTGGGGGGACACAATTCAATCCATGACAGAAGGAATACACAGAGTCACTATACCAAAAAAGAACTGGTAGACATTCAACCATTTCAGGGAAATTCCTCAACATAATGAAGGGCATCTATACAAAACCAACAGCCAACATCATTCTTAATGGAGAGAGGCTGAAAACATTCCCCTTGAGAACTGGAACAAGACAAGGATGCCCTTTACAACTCATATTTAACATTGTGCTGGAAGTCCTAGCTAGAGCAAAAAGACAAGAAAAAGAAATAAAGGGCATCCAAATTGATAATGAAGAAGTAAAACTGTCCCTATTTGCAGATGATATGATACTATATTTAGAAAACCCAGAAGACTTCACGAGAAAACCATTGGAACTAACAGAAAGATCCAGTAGAAAAGCAGGATACAAGATAAACATACAAAAATAAATTGGATTCCTATCACCAATAAAGAGAATGATGAAAAGGAAATCAGGAAACAATACCATTTATAATAGCCCCTAAAAAAATAAGACACTTAGGAATTATCTAACCAGAAATGTAAAAGACCTATACAAAGAAAACTACAAAACACTTCTGCAAGAAATCAAAAGAGATCTACATAAATGGAAAAACATACCATGCTCATGGATAGGTAGACTCAACATTGTGAAAATGACAACTTTACCCAAAGCAATCTACAAATACAATGCAATCTCAATCCAAATGCCAACGGCCTTTAAAGAGATGGAAAAATTAATTATTAACTTTATATGTAAAGGGAAGAGGCCCCAGATAAATAATGCACTATTGAAGAAGAAGAATAAAGTAGGAGGACTCTCACTACCTGCCCTCAGAACCTGCTCTACAGCTATGGTAGTTAAAACAGCCCGGTACTGGTACAACAACTGATATATTGATCAATGGAACAGAATCAAGAACCCAGATGTACATCCATCTGCCTACAGTCACCTGATCTTCAAAATGGGCCCAAAGTCCATCGAATGGGGAAAAGATAGTGTTTTTAACAAATGGTGCTGGCAAAATTGAATGTTCATCTGCAAAAAAAAGAAACAGGACCCATACCTCACACCATACACAAAAACTAATTCCGAAGGGATCAAAGACCTAAATATAAAACCAAAAACTATAAAGATCATAGAAGAAAAGATAAGATCAATGCTAGAGACCCTAATGCACAGCATTAACAGGATACAAACCACAACTAACAATATACAAACTCCAGAAGATAAGATAGATTACTGGGATCTTCTGAAAATTAAACACTTATGCTCATCAAAAGATTTCACCAAAAGAGTCAAAAGAGAACCTACAGACTTTGAAAAAAAGTTTTAGGTATGACAAATTCAACAAAGACCTAATCTCTAAAATCTATAGCAAAATCCAACACTTCTACAATAAAAAGACAAATAATCCAATTAAAAAACCAGCAAAGGAAATGAACAGACACTTCACCAAAGAAGACATTCAAATGGCCAACAGACACATGAGGAAATGCTCATGATCACTAGCCATTAGAGAAATGCAAATCAAAACCACAATGAGATACCATCTGTCATGGTTTGAATTATGTCCCCCAAAAAATGTGTGTATCAATTTGGCTAGGCCATGATTCCTGGTACTGTGTGATTTTCCTATATGTTGTAAACCTGCCTCTATCATGTTCATGAGGGAGGATGGGTGGCAGTTGTGTTAGTAAGGCAGGACTTGATCTACAAGACTGGCTTGTGTCCTGAGGCAATCTCTTGAGATATAAAAGACAGAAGTGAGCAGTGAGACAGGGGACCTCATACCATCAAGAAAGCAGTGCCAGGAGCAGAGCGCATCCTTTGGACCGGGGTCCCTGTGCCGAGAAGCTCCTAGTCTGGGGGAACACTGATGAGAAGGCCGAGAGAGAGAAAGCCTTCTCCTGGAGCTGACACCTTGAATTTGGACTTTTAGCCTACTTTGCCTGTGAGGAAATAAACTTCTCTTCATTAAAACCATCCGCTTGTGGTATTTCTGTTGTAGCAGCACTAGATGACTAACACAGCATCTCACCAGGCATTACTGGCAAGAATCAAAAAAAACAGAAAATGACAAATGTTGGAGAGGTTTTGGGGAGATTGGAAATCTTATCCACTGATGCTGAGAATACAAAATGGTACAACCATTTTGGAAAATGATATGGCACTTCCTTAGAAACCTAGAAACTGAAATACCATATGATCCAACAATCCCACTCCTAGGAATATATCCAAGAGAAATGAGAGCCATCACATGAATAGAATACGCACACCCATGTTCGATGCAGTATGGTTCACAATAGCAAATATGTAAACAACCGAGATGCCCATCAACAGATGAATGGATAAACAAACTATGGTACATACACACAGTGGAATACTATGCAACAATAAAGAATAATGATGAATCTGCAAAGCATCTCACATCATGGATGAATCTGAAGGGCATTATGCTGAGTGAAATAAGTCAATCACAAAAGGACAAACATTGTGTGGAACCACTACTATAAAAACTTATGAAAAGGTTAACACACTAAAAGAAACATTCTTTGATGGTTGCAAGGGAGGGGAGGAGTGGGGTAGAAAGACAGTAAATAGGCAATAGATATGTGGTAACTTTGGTGAATGGTAAGACAGTACACAATACTAGGGAAGCCAGCACAACTTGTTCAGGGTAAAGTCGTGGAAGCTCCTTGGACAAATCTAAACTCCCTTAAGGACCAAATTACTGGGCTGAGGGCTGTGGGCACCATGGTCCTGGGGAACATCTAGCTCAACTCGCATAACGTAGTTTAAAGAAAATGTTCTACATTCTACTTTGATGAGTAGCATCTAGGGTCTTAAAAGCCTGTGAATGGCCATCTAAGATACTCCACTGGTCTCAACCCCTCAGGAGCAAGGGAAAATGAAGAAAACTAAAGACACAAGGGAAAGATTAGTCTAAAGGACTAATAGACCACAACTACTATGGCCTCCACCAGACTGAGTCCAGCACAACTAGACGGTGCTCAGCTACCACCACTGACTGCTCTGACAGGGATCACAATAGAGGGTCCTGGCCAAAGATGGAGAAAAATATAGAACAAAATTCTAACTCAGAAAAAGACCAGACTTACTGGCCTGACAAAGACTGGAGAAAACCCAAGAGCATGGCCCCCAGACACTCTTTTAGCTCAGTAATGAAGTCACTCCAGAGGTTCACCTTCTAGCCCAAGATAAGACAGACCCATAGAACAAAAGGAGACTGAAGGAGTACACCATCCCAAGGGCAAGGACTAGAAAGTAGGAGAGGACAGGAAAGTTGGTAATAGGGAACCCAAGTTCGAGAAGGGAGAGTACTGATATGTCATGGGGTTGTTATCCAATGTCATAAAACTATATGTACTGACTATTTAATGAGAAGCCAGTTTTTTCTGTAAAACTTCATTTAAAGTACAATTATTTTTAAAAAAAAGAATGAACAAATCTGTTTTGGAAGAAGTACAGCCAGAATCCTCCTTAGAAGCAAGGATGGCGAGACTATGTCTCACATACTTTGGACATGTTATCAGGAGGGATCAGTCCTTGGAGAAGGACATCCTGCTTGGTAAAGTAGAGAGTCACCTAACAACAAGAATGGGAGGGAAAGGGAGGTAAAATTACTAGCTAGATAGAAAACCTATTGCTGTCCAGTCAATTCCGACTCATAGTGAACCTATAGGACAGAGTAGAACTGCCCCGTAGGGTTTCCAAGCAGCAGCTGGTGGATTCAAACTACCAGTCTTTTGGTTAGCAGCCGAGCTTTTAACCACCAGGCCACCAGCACTCCAGCTAGATAGAAGACACATGTTAATCTATATGAAAGGAAAGGCAATACACAATATGGGGGAAATCAGTACAACATGACCAAGGCAAAGGAAGATCCTGAGAAGACTGCAAGAATAAAGGGCAACTACGGTAATTACTGTAACACAGACAATCCTGCAACAATAGTATTAACAAATAATTTACAAGTAGATACATAGGTAGATAGGTATACTAAAGAGGTGTAAGAGGGTGTATGGGAGCACATCCTTCTGCAGATACAGGTTTGGTTGTGGATCTTTATTTCTACATACATAATTGTAGGTCCTGCAAGTATATTAACATAGACAACAGAGCACACAAGGGAAACAGTCATGGAAATTTCTTAGATATAACCAGAGGAAGAGAGAGACACTTCAGAAACAGCAAGGAGTTGCCAGACCTGACCCAGTGGGAGCCAGTAGTCTTCAGGCAGGATCAGCTCCCTTGTGCAGTGAGGCAAGTAGTGGCGCTTGGGAGACGTTTTCCACATCAGAAGAGACCCAGCAGCAGAGAGTCTACTCGAGAATCCAGAATCAGTGAAAAGTAGTGCTCAATCAGCAAAAGATAAATACTGGCACCTGACCTACTGCACGGATCAAAAACACCCCGTTTGGGAACAACCTCTCTCCCATTTACCTCCCGCCTCTCCACTCTACACGTGGTCCTGGGCCAGCTTCAGTGATTGCTGAGTCTCCTGGGCTGGAAGTATGACCCGTCACAAGCCCTGAGCCATCACCTAGCCTTGGAGAGGGAACAAATTAACAAACAGGGAAAAACTAATCTGCTGGCTCCCCTAATCCAGGAACACAAGGTAGGCACAGCTCTTTTGCCTAGGCACAGGCATAAGGGGTCCACAGACTTTGAATGCCTTTCAGCCCTGCATAGACTTGTGTGGGCCCATTTCAACAGTGTCTAAGCCCTCATTACCAAAGAACAACAGGGTATATACTTGAAGTCTAACTTCATCTGTTTCAGCTATATGGTGAAGTGGTAGGTTCATGACATTTCACACTGCTCTTCCCGTTAAGCAGAGTCCTCACCAACTAACATCAGGGCCCTGAGTACTGGTGGCTCCACCCATGCCACCTAGCCACCTGCGACAGGGATCCAAGAATGAGTTGTGCCTCCCAGTCCTTACAGCCAACAGCACTGGGTGCTCATAGACTGACTGCAAAACCTACCCACCTATGTGCTCTAGGGAACAGGGACACAATTTTCTCCCAGACACTCAGGGGCAGCTGTCAGCCCCCTGCCTTGCTCAGCACGTGACCCTCAACTGCAGCCAGATACCTGTGCCTACACCAATTATCCATGCCTGTCTAGGATGGTAGGTGAGAGCCTGCACCACTCCCCTGGTGCCCAACTACCTGGACACCTGAGCTGAATTCACACAAGAAAAGTAAACAGACTTCCAGGCTGACATACTTAGTAACAGATCTAACCACCTGGTGACAGGACATTAGAGCTTCAAAGGCGCCAATAATCAAACTAGCTCATGCTAGTAGCCTATTTGGGCATATTAAAAAAACAAAAAAAACAAGAAGCTAGGACACAGTAAGCAAACAAAATAAATATAATAACTTATTGATGGCTCGGAGACAACAGTCAATATCAAATCACATAAAGAGGCAGACCATGATGGCTTCAGCAAGCTCCCAAAGTAAAGAATCAAAAAATTTTCCAGAAGAAGATAATTTCTTGGAATTACCTGAGGCAGAATACAAAAGATTAATACACAGAACTCTTCAAGAGATCAGGAAGAAGGTGAGAAAAAACACAGAACAAGCAGAACACACAGGCAATACAATAATCTTTGTTTATTGTTGTAGTTTAAATGAAGTTTACATTTCAAGTTAGTATCCCATACAAAAATTAATCAGGCATTGTTATGTGACCCCAATTTCTCTCCCCATACTGTGACAGCACACTTCTCCTTTCCACCCCTGATTCCCCATGTCCATTCAACCACCGCCTAGCTCTCTCTGCTTTCCAATCTCACCTCTGGACAGAAGCTGCCCATTTAGTCTCTTGTATCTACTTGAGCTAAGAGGCACACTCCTCACGAGTATCACTTTATGTACCACAGTCCAGTCCAATCCCTGTCTGAAGAGTTGGCCTTGGAAATTGTTTTAGTTCTGAGCTCATAGAAAATCCAGGGACCAAGATTTCAGGGGTTCTTCCAGTCTCAGTCAAACAATTAAGTCTGGTCTTCTTGCTAGAATTTGAGTTCTGCAACCCACCTTTCTCCTGCTCCATCAGGGACTCTCTGTTGTGTTCCCTGTCAGGGGGGTGATAGCTGGTAGCCAGATACCATCTAATTCTTCTGGTCTCAGGGTGATGGAGTCTCTGTTTTATGTGGCCCTGTCTGCCTCTTGGGCTAGTACTTTCCTTGTGTCATTGTTGTTCTTCATTCTCCTTTACTCCAGGTGGCTGGGACCAATTGATGCATCTTGGATGGCCACTTGCAATCTCTTAAGACCCCAGTCACCACTCACCAAAGTAGGATGCAGAACATTTTCTTAATAAGCTTTGTTATGCCAGTTGACATAGATGTCCCCTGAAAGCATGCTCCCCAGACCCCTACCCCTACTACTCTGTCCCTCAGAGTGTTTGATTGTATTCAGGAAACTTCCTAGCTTAGGTTTAGTCCAGCTGTGCTGACTTCCCCTGAAGTATGTGCTGTCCTTCCCTTTATCGAAGATAATTCTTATCTACTATCTAGTTAATAAACACCCACACCCTCCCTCCCCACCCTTGTAACCATCAAAGAATGTTTTCTTCTGACTTTAAACCTTTTCTTGAGTACTTATAATAGTGGTCTTATACAATATTTGTTCTTCTGTGACTGATAAAATTCACTCAGCATAATGCCCTCCAGAATCCTCCACATTATAAGATGTTTCACGGCTTTATCGTTGTTCTTTATCATTGTATAGTATTCCATTGTGTGAATATACCATAATCTGTTTATCCATTCTTCTGTTGATGGGCACCTAGGTTGTTTCCATCTTTTTGCTATTGTGAACATGTTGCAATGAACATGGGCGTGCATATATCTATTCGTGTGACAGCTCTTATTTCTCTAGGATATATTCCAAGGAGCGGGATTGCTGGACCGTAAGGTACTTCTATTTCTACCTTTTAAGGAAGTGCCAAATTGATTTCCAAAGTGGTTGTACCATTTTACATTCCCACCAACACTGTATAAGTGATCCAGTCTCTCTATATCCTCCCCAGCATTTATTATTTTGTGTTTTTTGGATTAATGCTAGCCTTGTTGGGGTGAGATGATATCTCATTGTAGTTTTGATCTGCGTTTCTCTAATGGCTAATTATCGTGAGCATTTCTTCATGTGTCTGTTAGCTGCCTGAACATCTTGTTTGGTAAAGTGCCTGTTCATGTCCTTTGCCCAATTTTTAATTGGATTATTTGTCTTTTTGTTGTTGAGGTTTTGCAGTATCTTGTAGATTTTAGAGATTAGACGCTGATCAGACATGTTGTAGCCAGAAGTTTTTCCCAGTGTGTAGGTTGTCTTTTTACTCTTTTGGTGAAGTCTTTTGATGAACATTAAGTGTTCGACTTTTAGGAACTCCCAGTTATTTAGTCTCTCTTCTGGTGCTTGTGCATTGTTACTTATGGTTTGTATACTGTTTATGCCATGTATTTGGGCTACTAGCATTGTCCCTATTTTTTCTTCCAAGATCTTTATCATTTTTGATTTTATATTTAGGTGTTTGATGATCCATTTTGAGTTAGTTTTTGTGCATGGTGTGAGGTATGGGTCTTGTTTCAGTTTTTTGCAGACGGATATCCAGTTATG
>NW_004443954.1:21340932-21343637 GCF_000243295.1 Trichechus manatus latirostris | reverse complement strand
GAGTTTGGGAGTATTCCATCCTTTTCTATGCTCTGAAATACCTTTAGTAGTAGTGGTGTTAACTCTTCTCTGAAAGTTTTGTAGAATTCTCCAGTGAAGCCATCTGGGCCAGAGCTTTTTTTGGTTGGGAATTTTTTAATTCCTTTTCAATCTCTTCTTTTGTTATGGGTTTATTTAGTTGTTCTACCTATGTTTGTGTAAGTTTAGATAGGTAGTATTTTTCTAGAAATGTGTCCCTTTCCTCTAGATTTTCAAATTTTTTAGAGTACAATTTTTCATAGTATTCTGTTATGATTCTGTTAATTTCAGTTGAGTCTGTTGTGATATCATCCATCTCATTTCTTATACGGGTTATTTGCTTCCTTTCCTGTTTTTCTTCTGTCAGTTTAGCCAATGGTTTACCAATTTTTTTGATCTTTTCGGAGAGCCAGCTTTTGGTCTTATTAACTCTTTCAATTGTTTTTCTAGTCTCTATTTCATATAATTCTGCTCTAATTCTTATTATTTCCATTATTCTGGCGCCCTTGGGCTTCTTTTGCTGCTCTGTTTCAACTTGTTCCAGTTGTAGGGTTAATGTTTTTATTATGACCCTTTCTTCTTTTTGGATGTGTGCATTTATTGCTATAAACTGACCTCTGAGCACTGCTTTTCCTGTGTCCCAAAGGTTCTGGTACAATATGTTTTCATTCTCATTTGATTCTATGAATTTCTTGATTCCATCCTAAATTTCTTATATATCCCAGTAGTTTTTGAGCAAGGTGTTATTCAGTTTCCATGTGCTTGATTTTTTTTTCCTTGTTTTTTCTGTTATTGGTTTCTACTTTTATGGCTTTATGGTTAGAAAAGATGCTTTGTAATATTTCGATGATTTGGATTTTGTTAAGGCTTGCTTTATGGCTTAATACGTGGTCTATTCTGGAGAAAGTTCTGTGTACATTGGAAAAGAAAGTATACTTGGCTGCTGTTGGGTGGCATGTTCAGTATACATATATGAGATCAAGTTGGTTGATTGTAGAATTTGATCTTCCGTGTCTTTGTTGAACTTCTTTCTGGATGTTCTGTTCTTCACTGAAAGAGGTGTGTTTAAGTCTCCTACTACTATTGTGGAGCTGTCTATCTCTCTTTTCAATGCTGTTAGAGTTTGCTTTATGTATTTTGGAACTCTGTCACTGGGTGTGTAAATATTTATTATAGTTATGTCCTCCTGGTGTATTGACCCTTTAATCATTATATAGTGCCCTTCCTTATCCTTTGTGGTGGATTTTACTTTAAAGTCTATTTTGTCGGAGATTAATATTGCCACTCCTGCTCCGTTTTGAGTGTTGTTTGCTTGATATATTTTTTCCGTCCTTTGAGTGTTAGTTTGTTAGTGTCTTCAAGTCAAAGGTGTGTCTCTTGTAGGCAGCATATAGACAGATTGTGTTTTTTATCCAATCTGCCACTCTCTGTCTCTTTATTGGTGCATTTAGCCCATTTATGTTCAGTGTAATTATTGATAGGTATGAGTTTAGTACTGTCATTTTGATGTCATTTTTTGGGTGTCGTTCACAGTTTCTTTCTTCCACTTAATTTTCTGAGCTGAGTCATTTTCTTTATGTGTTTTCTTTTCATCTTTTTAATTGTTGTTGATTTTGTATTTGCTGAATCTTTATATTTTTCTAGTTTTTTATTTTGAGTTGTAGGATTGTTAGTTTCCTTTGTGGTTACCTTAATATTTACCCCTATTTTTCTAAGTTTATACCAGTCTTTTATTTCTTTATATCTCGATGACTTCCTCTCCATATGAAAAATCTAAGTCTACATTTTTAAGTACCTCTTTTTTGTTTTAATTTTATCTTTTACATACTGACGTCTGTTTCCCTATTTTCAGTGTTTTAGCTTTGGTCTATTTTTGTGACTTACCTATCTGGGTTGATATCTGGTTCCTCTGTCCTGTGTTCTAGTCTTTGGTTGTTATCTGATGTTATTGATTTTCTAAGCAGAGAACTCCCTTTAGGATTTCTTATAATTTGGGTTTGGATTTTGCAAATTTCCTAAACTTCTGTTTACCTGGAAATGCCCTAATTTCGTCATCTTATTTGAGAGACAGTTTTGCTGGATATATAATTCTGGGCTGGCAATTTTTTCCTTCAAGGCTTTGTATATGTCATCCCATTGCCTTCTTGCCTGCATGGTTTCTGCTGAGTAGTCAGAGCTTATTCTTATTGACTCTTCTTTGTAGATGACTTTTTGTTTATCCCTAGCAGCTCTTAAAATTCTCTTTTTATCTTTCGTTTTGGCAAGTTTGATTATAATATGTCTTGGTGACTTTCTTTTGGGATCTACCTTATGTGGGCGTTCGATGAGCCTCGTGGATAGATACCTTCTCATCTTTCACGATATCAGGGAGTTTTCTGCCAACAAGTCTTCAACAATTCTCTCTGTATTTTCTGTTGTCTCCTGTTGTTTTGATACTTCAATCACTCGTAGGTTATTTCTCTTGATAGTATCCTACATAATTCTTAGGGTTTCTTATTTTTTTGAATACTTTGCCTGATTTTTCCTTAAATAAGTTTGTGTCAAGTGCTTTGTCTTCAATCTCACTAATTCCGACTTCCATTGCCTCCATTCTGCTCCTATGACTTTCTATTGAGTTGTCTAATTCTGAAATTTTATTGTTAATCTTCTGGATTTCTGATTGCTGTCTCTCTATGGATTCTTGCAGT
>NW_004443954.1:21337406-21340384 GCF_000243295.1 Trichechus manatus latirostris | reverse complement strand
TTGGGTTCCCTATGACCAGCTTTCCTGTCTCCTTCTGCCTTCTAGTCCTTGTCCCTGGACTGCTGTGCCTCATTAGTTCCGTTTTGTTTTATGCGGCTGTCCAATCCATAGCTGAACAGTGAACCTTGGAAGTGACTTCACCACTGAGCTAAAAGGCTGTCTGAGGGCCATGGTCTCGGGGTTTCTCCAGTCTCTTTCAGGGCAGTAAATCTGGCCTTTTTTGTGTGTGTTAAAATTTTGTTCTACCTCCTTCTCCAGCTCTTTGCAGAACCCCCTGTTGTGATCCCAGTCAGAGTCTGAAAAATTTCTTGATTCTTTATTTGGGAGCTTGTTGAAGCCATCATGGAATGCGTTTTTATGTGATTTGATATTGACTGTGTCTCTGAGCCATCAATAATTTGTTATATTTATTTATTTTATCTTTTCTTACTGTGTCCTAGTTACTTGTTTTGTTTTGATATGCCCAAATTGTGTGAGCTAGTTTGATTATTGTCACCTTTGAAGCTCTGATGTCCTTCACCAGGTGGTTAGATCTGTTACTAGGTGTGTGAGTTCAGGAGTCTACCTACTCCTCCTGTATGGGTTCAGCTCAGGTGCCCAGGTAGATAGCCATAAATTGTGTAGTGCAGGCTCTCACCTACAGTCCTAGACAGGCATGGGTGATTGGTGTAGGCACAGGTATCTGGCTGCAGCATGGGGACACACCCTGATCAAGGCAGGGGGCTGACAGCCACCCCCAGGTGTCCAAGAAGAAGGTGTGTCCCTGTTTCCTAGAGTGCATAGATGGGTGGGTTTTGCAGCCAGACTATGAGCGCCCAATGTTGTTGGCTGTAAGGACTGGGGGGCATCTCTTATTCCTGGGCTCCTATCGCAAGCATAAGCAGAGCCACCAGTCCTCAAGCGTCTGACGTGGGTAGGTGAAGACCCCGTTTAATGGGCAGAGCAGTGTCAAATGTCACGAACCTGCCACTTCACAGCTGAAACAATTGAAGTTAAACTTCAGGTATATACCCTGTCGTACTGCAGTAATGATGGTGTATGCTGTTGAAATGGGCCCACACAAGTCTATGCAGGGGCAGAGGCACTCAAAGTCCATGGATCCCTTATGCCTGTGTCTAGGCAAAGGAGCTGTACCTACCCTGAGTTCCCGGCTTCAGAGCCAGCAGTTTCTTTTTTTCCCCATTTGTTAATTTGTTCACTCTCCAAGGCAGGGAGAATGGCTCCAGTTGTGTGACAGATCCTACTTCCAGCCCATGGGACTTGGCAATTGCTGAAGCTGGTCCAGGACCCAGTGCAGAGCAAGGAATGGGGGGTAAATGGGTGAGAGGTTTTTCCCTGACGGGGATGATTTGATCCATACAGTAGGCCAGATGCAAATAGTTATCTTTCGATGATAGAGAGCCGGTTCTCACTGCTTCTGCATGGCTGAGTAGATTTACAGCAGCTGGGTCCCTCCCTGTGCAGAATACACCTCCTGAACACCGATGCTTGCCTGCCTCACCGCTCACCCTTGAGCTGATCAGGCCTGAAGGGCTCAGGGTCTTGCCAGGTCTGGTCTGGCACTCCTCGTCGCTTCTGAACTGTCTCTCCCTCCCCCTGCCACTCAGTCCACTTCCTCAACTTTGCCTTTGATGTCCAGGGCTCCCAGATGATCGTATATAATCAAATCACTTGTTTTTTCAGGTGTTTGTTGTAAGAGGGTCCACCAGAAGTGTCTGACTACTCTGCCATCTTGGCCCTGCCCCCGCAATAATCATAAGAAGGTTATTCAAGAGCATAATGACAAATTTAATATGCTGCAAGAATCCAAGAGAGACAGCAATCAGAAATCCAGAAGATTGACAATAAAATTTCAAAATCAGACAACTCAATATAAAGTTATAGGAGCAGAATTGAGGCAATAGAAGTCAGAATTAGGGAGATTGAAGATAAGGCCCTTGACACCAACTTATTTGAGGAAAAATCAGACAAAAGAATTTTAAAAAATGAAAAAAACTCTAAGAATTACGTGGGACTTTATCAAGAGGAATAACCTACAAGTGATTGGAATACCAGAACACCGGGGGATAACAGAAAGCACTGCTGAAGATTTGTTGGCAGAAAACTTCCCTGATATTATGAAAGATGAGAAAATATCTATCGAAGATGCTCATCAAACGCCACATAAAGTAGATCCCAAAAGAAAGTCATCAAGATGTATTACAATCAAACTTATCAAAACCAAATATAATGAGAGAATTTTAACAGTGGATGGGGTAAACAAAAAGTCATCTACAAAGAAGAGTCAATAAGACTAAACTTGGACTACTCAGCAGAAACCATGCAAGCAAGAAGGCAATGGGATGACATATACAAAGCCTTGAAGGAAAAAAATTGCTACCCAAGAACTATATATCCATCAAAACTGTCTCTCAGATATGATGGTGAAATTAGGGCATTTCCAGATAAACAGAAGTTTTGAGAATTTGCAAAAATGAAACCCAAATTACAAGAAATACTAAAGGGAGTTCTCTGGTTAGAAAATCAATAATATCAGATAACAACCAAAGACTAGAACACAGGACAGAGCAACCAGATATCGACCCAGATAGGGAAGTCACCAAAAACAAAAATCCAAGCTAAAACACTGAAAAAAGGGAAACAGAGATGTCAATATGTAAAAGATGACAACATTAAAACAAAACAGAGGGACTAAAAAATGTAGTCATAGATTTTTCATATGGAGAAGAAGTCAAGGCAATATAAAGAAATAAAAGACTGGTTTAAACTTAGCAAAATAGGGGTAAATATTAATATTAAGGTAACCACAAAGGAAAATAGTAATCCTATCCTTCAAAATTAAAAACAAGAAAAACATAAAACTCAACAAATACAAAATCAACAACAATGAAAAAGATGAAAAGAGAATACATAAAGAAAAATGTCTTAGCGCAGAAAATTAAGTGGAACAAAGAAACTGTCAACAACACACAAAAAAA
>NW_004443954.1:21335381-21336534 GCF_000243295.1 Trichechus manatus latirostris | reverse complement strand
ATCCTACCAGAACTTTTGGGACACAGCAAAAGCAGCACTCAGAGATGAGTTTATAGCAATAAATGCACACATCCAAAAAGAAGAAACAGCCATAACCAAAACATTAACCCTATAACTTGAACATGTAAAAACAGAGCAGCAGAAGAGGCTTCAGATGCCTGAGGAAAGTAAAAAATAAGAACTACAGCAGAATTAAATGAAATATAGAATAGAAAAACAATTGAAAGGGTTAACAAGACCAAAAGCTGGTTCTTTGAAAAGATCAACAAAACTGATAAACCATTGGCCAAACTGACAAAAGAAACATAGGAGAGGAAGCAAATGACCCATATAAGAAATGAGATGCATGATATCAAAACTGACCCAACTGAAATTAAAAGAATCATAACAGAATACTATGAAAAATTATACTCTAACAAATTTGAAAACCTAGAGGACATGGACTAATCTCTAGAAACAGACTACCTACCTAAACTAAAACAAACATAGGCAGAACAACTAAATAAACCTATAACAAAAGAAGAGATTGAAAAAGTAATTTAAAAACTCCCAAAAAAAAGCACTGGCCCAGATGTCTTCACTGGAGAATTCTACAAAACTTTCAGAGAAGAGTTAACACCACTACCACTAAAGGTATTTCAGAGCATAGAAAAGGACGGAATACTCCCAAACTCATTCTGTGAAGCCAGCATAATCCTGATACCAAAACCAGGTAAAGGTACCACAAAAAAAAGAAAATTCAAGACCAGTATCCCTCATGAACATTGATGCAAAAATCCTCAACAAAATTCTAGCCAATAGCATTCAACAAAATATCGACAAAAAAAAAAAAAAAAATTCATCATGACCAAGTATGATTTATACCAGGTATGCAGGGATGATTCAACATTAGAAAAACAATGTAATCCATCACATTAATAAAAAAAAAAAAAAAAGACAAAAACCACATGATCATATCAATTGATGTAGAAGAGGCATTTGGCAAAGTTCAACACCCATTCATGATAAAAAGTCTCAACAAAATAGGAACAGAAGGGAAATTCCTCAACATAATTAAGGGCATTTATACAAAGCTAATGGCCAAAATCTTCCTAAATGGAGAGAGTTTGAAAGCATTCCCCTTGAGAAGAGGAACCAGACAAGGATGCCCTTT
>NW_004443954.1:21310959-21334424 GCF_000243295.1 Trichechus manatus latirostris | reverse complement strand
CAAACCATAAGTAACAATGCACAAGCACCAGAAGAGAGACAAGATAACTGGGAGCTCCTAAAAATCAAACACACTCAGCAAAAGACTTCACCAAAAGAGTAAAAAGGCAACCTACAGACTGGGGAAAAATTTTGGCTACAACAAGTCTGATCAGTGTCTAATCTCTAAAATCTACAAGATACTGCAAAACCTCAACAAGAAAAAGACAAATAACCCAATTTAAAAACGGGCAAAGGATATGAACAGGCACTTTGCCAAAGAAGACATTCCGGCGGCTAATGTACATGTGAGGAAATGTCCACGATCATTAGCCATTAAAGAAATTCAAATCAAAACTGCAGTGAAGTATCATCTCACTCCAACAAGGCTAGCATTCATCCAAAAAACACAAAATAATAAATGTTGGAGATGTTGTAAGGAGACTGGAACACTTATACGCTGTTGACGGTAATGTAAAATGGTACAAACACTTTGGAGATTGATTTGGCGCTTCCTTAAAAAGCTAGAAATAGAAGTACCATAGGATCCAACAATCCCGCTCCTTGGAATATCTCCTAGGGAAATAAGAGCCATCACATGAATAGATACATGCACAACCATGTTCATTGCAGCACTGTTAATGATAGCAAAAAATGGAAACAAGTTAGGTGCCTGTCATGGATTGAATTATGTCCCCCAAAAAATGTGTGTATCAATTTGGCTGGGCCATGATTTCTGGTATTGTGTGATTTTCCTATATGTTGTAAATACTGCCTCTATGATGTTAATGAGGGAGGATTGGCAGCAGTTGTGATAGTTAGGCAGGACTCGATATACAAGATTGGATTGTGTCTTGAGGCAATCTCTTGAGATATAAAAGAGAGAAGCAAGCAGAGAGACAAGAAAGCAGTGCTGGGAGCAGAGCGCATCCTTTGGACCCAGTGTCCCTGGGCAGAGAAGCTCCTAGTCCTGAGGAAGATTGATAAGAAGACCGACAGAGAGAGAAAGCCTTCCCCTGGATCTGACAACCTGGATTTGGACTTTTAACTTACTTTACTGTGAAGAAATAAATTTCTCTTCATTAAAGCCAACTATTTGTGGTATTTCTGTTAAAGGAGCACTAGATGACTAAGACAGTGTTTATCAACAGACAGATGGATAAACAAATTATGGTATATTCACACAATGGAATACTACAAAACAATAAAGAACAATGACGAATCTGTGAAACATCTTTTAACCTGGAGGAATCTGGAAGGCATTATGCTGATTGAATTTAGTCAGTCACAAAAGGACAAATATAGTATAAGACCACTATTATAAGAATTCAAGGAAAGGTCTGAACAGAAGAAAACATTCTTAGATGGTTACAAGGGTGGGGAGGGAGAGAGTGATATTCTCTAACTACATATAGACAAGAATTATCTTAGGTGAGGGGAAGGGCAATACACAATACCGGAGAAGTCAGCACAACTGGACAAAACCAAAAGCTAAGAAGTTTCCTGAATACAACCACTTTAAGGGACAGAGTAGTGGGGGTGGGGGGTGGGGGGGTCTGTGGACCATGGTTTCAGGGGACATCTAAGTCAACCGGTGTAACATAGTTTAAGAAAATGTTTTGCATCCTACTTTGGTGAGAGGCACCTGGGGTCTTAAATGGTATCAAGCGACTATCTAAGATGCATCAATTGGTCCCAACCCACCTGGAGCAAAGGGGAATGAAGAACACCAAAGACACAAGGAAAGTAGTAGCCCAAGAGACAGAAAGAGCTACATAAACCAGAGACCTCATCAGCCTAGACCAGAAGAACTAGATGGGGCCCAGCTACCACCAATGACCACCCTGACAAGGAACACAACAGAGAATCCCTGACAGAGCAGAAGAAAAGTGGGGTGCAGAATTCAAATTCTAGTAAAAAGATCAGACTTAATGGTTTGATTGAGACTGGAGGGACCCCGGAAGATATGGACCCGGACTCTCTGTTAGCCTAAAACTAAAACCATTCCTGAGACCAACTCTTCAGACAAAGATTAGACTGGACTATGGGAAACAAAATGATACTCGTGAAGACTGTGCTTCTTAGCTCAAGTGGATACATGAAACTAAATGTGCAGCTCCTGTCCAGAGGCGAGGTGAGAAGGCAGAGAGGGTCAGCAGCTGGTTGAATGGACACAGAAAATCCAGGATGGAAAGGAGGAGTGTGCTGTCACAGTATAGGGAAAGCAACTAGGGTCACATAACAATATGTATATAAATTTTTGTAGGAGAGTCTAACTTGAATTGCATACTTTCACTTAAAGCACAGCAATAATAAATAAGATTGGTCTCTTACAGTCCAGAACAAAGGAGAGTAAAGAGAACCAAAGACTCAAGGGAACAATTAGTCCAAAGGACTAATGGACCACATGAACCACAGCCTACATGACTCCAAGACCAGAATTAAATGGTGCTCGACTACCACTACCAATCTCTCTGACTGGGATCACAACAGAGGGTCCCAGACAGACTGGGAGAAAAATGTAGGACAATAATAAAATTCACAAAAAAAAAAAAAAAAAAAACAGACTAACTGGTCTGACAGGTACTGGAGAAACTCTGGAGACTATGGCCCTAAGACACCCTTCTGACCTGGAATTGAAGCCATTTCTGGAGACCACCTTTCAGCCAAACAATAGGCAGGCCCATAAAATAAACAATAACACAAGAGAGGAATGTGTTCCTTAGAACAGTCAATTATATGAAATCAAAAGAACAACATTTGCCCAAAAGCAAAGAGGAGAAGGCAGGAAGGAGTAGAAAACTCAGACAAAAGGAAAGGGGGAAACCAGGGGGGGAGTGGGAGGAGTGTTGACACATTGTTGGGAATGCAACCAATGTCATAGAACACTTTATGTACAAACCATCAGATGGGAAACTAATTTGCTCTGTTAACTTTCACCTAAAGCACAATAAAAAAATTTTTAAAAAAAGAAAAGCCTGCTAATGATTACTGTAAAAGTCATAGTAGGGTTTGGAGAAGAAGGGAGTTGTGATTAGGGAAGGATACAGGGCAAGGTTTGGGGAATGTTCTGAGCTGTCAACAACGTTCTGTTTTTGACCATGACCCTAAAGGTGATTTCATGATATTCACCTTACAATTGTAGTGAACTGTCTATATGTGTACTCCTTGCTGTCTGGTTGATTCCGAATCATAGTGACCCTAAAGGACAGAGTAGAACTGCCCCACAGGGTTTCCAAGGGCGGTTGGTGGATTCGAACTGCCGACCTTTTGGTTTGCAATCAAGCTCCTAACCAAGCTGCACCATGTAATGTATCCATTTTCCTGAATGCGTGCTGTATTTCACAGTTGTGCCTGTTTAGCATTTTTCTCTAAAAATGTGCACGCATACATTTTGACCTAGCAATTCATGTTCTAGAAAACTGTCCCAAGCAAATAATTAAGGATACACACAAAGAGTTAACTAAATGTATGTTTAATGAGGAGTCCCTGGGTGGTGCAAATGCTTAACATGCTCAGCTGCTAGCCAAAAGGTTGGAGGTTCAAAGAAAGGCCTGGCAATGTACCAAAAAGCAAAATAAAACCCACTGCCGTCAAGTCAATTCCGACTCATAGTGCTCCCATAGGACAGAGTAGAACTGCCCTATAGGGTTTCCAAGGCTGTTATTTTTACAGAAACAGACTGCCACATCTTTCTCCCAAGGAGCAGCTGACGAGTTCCAACCACCAACCTTTTGGTTGGCAGCCGAGTGCTTTAACCACTGCACATCAGCTTTCTTAGAAGTGCTAAATCAGTAATCATTCATCCGCCTGCCTTCCAGCTTTCCAGTTGTTGTCTTCTCTCCCATTCTTTTTGCCCCTGTGGGCTTATGCTCTTTTTTTTTTTTTCAATAAACACTTTATTAGGGATTTGGCAACGAACATAGGTAAATGTGTGTCTAATTTGCCATCTTAATTGAAAATTATCCATATATTCTTACACATGAACTTCTATCACAAGTTTTTCCATCTTTTATGTATTCCAATCTATTCCTTGACAGAAAGGTAGGCATATATCCTTTTAAATTTTAATCTTATGCTTTGGAGCCATCATTCACCCTATTAAGGTAATTTGGGAATACAATCATGTGGTAGGAAGAATAACAATAATAATAATAAAGTAACTATTTTTGGTGTATCAGACACTGTACTATATCAAAGTAATATGTACCCCTCATAGTTTTTGTATTATCTGCATATCTGATAACCATATTCTTTGTCTTCATTTAAGTCAGGTGTCAGCAAACAAGAGCTCAAGGGCCAAACCTGGGCTATCACCTATTTTTGTAAAGTTTTACTGGAGCATAGCCAGGCTCATTTGTTAATGTAGTATCTATGGCTGCTTTTGTGTTACAAAGGCAGAGCTAAGTAGTTGCAACAGAGACCATATGGCCTGCAAAGCCTAAAACATTTACTCTTTGGCTTTTTACAGAAATAATTTGCCAACTTCTGCTTTAAAGTTATTGATAAAGCATGTTAAATATGACAAGCTAGATCCAAGCCCACAAAACTTCCTTGAAGGTTGACCTTGATTCATTAACCAGTACAATTACACAGCTAACAATAAATCTGTTTAACTCCATGATTTTTAGATTATTGCATATCAAGCATATAAAGTAAAATCTTATAAAAATGCTGACATTAAATTGAATAAATTGTCATATAAGACAAGAAATTCCCTATCAGTTGGTGTTCAAGCAACGATAACATTCAAACACAAAAGAATCACTGTAGAAATTATTCATGTACAGGATAAAATGGTGATTCTAAAAATGAGTTCTAAGAAACACTAGTTCTGTGGAGAGAAAAAAGGATAATTCATAAAACAAGTTTGTGAAATATTGTTTACTATATTCTCCCTCTTGGAAATTTACAATACATTAGCGCATAAAAGATGTTTCTGCAAAAGAAAACTCTGAATACTTTTGTTTATGCCAATGGTGCCCGTCAGAAATTACCTATTCAAAGTTCCTTCCAATTCTTAGAATCTGTGATTCTGTCTTATTTGTATTTATATCACAGGAAACGGTGTCAGATGGTTTGCTGACATCATTGGTAATAACTAAGATGAACAATTTTTTCATGGTGTTCAGAAACTCCAACAACTTTATGGTTCTCTAATAGCAGAGAGTTTTATCTGGAAGCTAGCCCAAAACAAGCCAACAATTAACAAAGACAGAGCACTCAGATAAATGCTGATTATCATTTATTGCCTCCCTCTCCCTTATTCTTGAGCCCACTGGAAAGGAATGAGGGGAAGATAAAAACAATCTCCCTTTAGCTTGGGACAAATGGCATCACCCATGACTACTGGAAGCAACTAGAACACTCTGCACTCAGCACTTGACATCTCATAGTAGGACAGCCCCTCGGCAAGGTTTAGGGTGGAGCTTGCCTGTCCAATCTTGGGCAGTATTGACTCCTACTTTCATTCTCTAATTTTTTGCACAGATTTGCTGAGGGCCATTCTATCATTTCTCTGTTCCATGAACTCCTCTTGCAGTCTCCTCCTCTTCTCCCTGTCAGCATGGGATTCTTGTTCATAAATTGTTGTTAGTTGCCGTGGAGTCGACTCCAATTCATGCCGACCCCATGTATGCAGAGTACAACTGCTCCATAGGGTTTTCTAGGCTGTGATCTTTCAGAAGCAGATCACCAGGAATGTGTTCCAAGGTACCTCTGGGTGGGTTCAAACCGCCAGTCTTTAAGCTAGTAGTCAAGTGCTTAATCACTGGCACCACCCAGGGACTCCTTTTTGTTCATAAATAAAAACAACTTATTTGAGCACTAGCTTCAGCCTCAACATGTCTAGTAATAATAAACATTATGGTTCTGATAACTTCACTCTAGGTATAAACTCAGTTAAGAGCCAACCCTACAACCCATTTCTTTTCATACAAAACATAAAATGGGAAGGATCCCAGTGAATGGAGATTTTCTCTACTTTCACCTACGATGAATTTATAATAATTTTCTTCCTGATACATGATCTCATTCAAGAATCAGGCTGCATTAGTATTCCCATTTTACAGATTAATAAACCAAAGCTCAGGACACTTAAGTAATTTGCCAAAGGTCTCAGAATAGAGGCAGGATTCAAACTTAGATCTTCTGCCCAAAATTCCATGCTCTTTCTAGCAAAACATGATACTTGCTGAAATACTGTTTGTTCTCTCATTCTCCAATTCTGTCAATCTAGTAATTCTGTCAGAGTCCCTGGGTAGTTCAAATGGTTAACGCGTTCAGCTGCTGACTGAAAGGGTGGAGGTTCAAGTTGACCCAGAGGAGCCTCGGAAGAAAGTCCTGACAATTTGCTTCCAAATAATCAGCCATTGAGAACCCTATGCAGCACAGTTTGACTCTGACAGACATGGGGTCACCCTGAGTCAGAATCAACTCCACACAAATGTTGTTTTGTTTTGTTTTTTGTTTTTTTCCCTTGGTAGTAATTCTATCAAACAAAATAAAAATTAAAAAACCTCCAAAAACAACAGAAATGAAGTTTGCTTTGCATGATTTCTTCTTGGTAAACCTAGCATGGCTACTGATCATAGTCTCTCCCTCTTTGCTTATAAGTCATCTATTAAATGTTGTGTTTGGGATTTTCCCAGGCAGTGGCCTAATACTAATTAGTTTGTGGTTTCTAAACTGCTTTTTCTCTCTTTGAAGAGGACAAGCTGAGAGAAAAGGACTTACTGTTTTGGTGTGCCTCTTACGTTCCAGGGCATATTCCAGGCTCTGTACTTACATTCATTTTCTCTTTTAATCTTCACAAACACATTATAAGTTAGGAAGTGCTATTATTATCTCTATTTTATGGACAATAACACAGATTCAGCAATGTACACTAACTTGCTTAATCTACACAGGTGCTGACGGTCAAGCTAAAACTCTATTCCAGATCCGTCCAATTCTGCTATACCAAGTTACTGTACAACAGTACGTGCTCATTTCAGATCTCGGCTCCTTTTCCATTCACTCCTATTGATAGTTTCTCAGAGATCTCAATGTGTCTGTAATTATACGTATAAGTTATTTTCATAACATAGGCTGGAACCTATCTAAGTACGGCTATGAGGACACACATAGAGATCCCAAACTCCCTTTTACTATCGGTTGGTCCTAATTTCTTCTCATCACCGTTGGCTTCCTCGTAATGTTTTTGAAATGAAGTCAGATGTCAACAATTCAGACTTCTCTTTATCCTTTGTTAGTATGTATATCTTTCTCAAGCAGAAGAGTCTTTTTTTCTTCCAAAAAGCCATTTTTGTTGTCTTAAGCATTTTTCAGAAGCTTCAGCTCAATCTGGGCTTAAACTTTCTTTGCTGCTACAAACTCTATGATTACAGAGCTACTTCTTTCAGAAGTTTCTCCGTCTTTTAAACAGCAGCAAGTCCTTCCTCATGGGTGAGAATGAAATTCAGAGAAACGGTTCCCAATTTGCTGAAAGAAGAAAATTTGTCAATAAAGCGAGCCAGGTATTTATTGAAGATACAAGTTTGCCAGCAGGTGCCTGGATGGCAGAAGACCCTAACACTGGGACGTGATGTGTGATTTTCATTATCTCTATTAAAACTGAAGGAACATAAAAATAAATTATATCAAATTCTGTGGGATGATATTAAAGCAGTGTTTCAAGAGAAATTAAAACTTTAAATATTTATATTGAAAAAGACAAAAAGTCTAAAATCGATGATCTAAGCTCCTGCTCTAGGAAGCTAGAAAAAGAAGAGCAAATTAAACCCAAACTATACGTAAGTAAGAAAATAATAAAGATGAAAATGAAAATCAATAAAATTGAAAATAGAGAAAAGTCATTGAAACCAAGAGTTGATTTTCTGAAAAGATCAATGAAATTGACATCTCTAGCTAGAATGATCAAGAAAAAAAGGAGAGAAATATTAATTATCAGTATCAGAAACAAAAGAGGTGACATTGCTAACAATCATACACACATTAAAGGGGTAATAAGGGAATATTGAGAACAGTTTTATACCAATATTTGCAACAACTTGTGTAAAATGGACAAATCCCTTGAAAGACACAAATTACCATAACTGGATCAAGGAGAAATAGATCATTTGAATAGTCCTAGTCAATTGAACTGATGTCTTCTTTGAATCATGGTGTTGGTGAAGAATATTGAATATACCAGTCAGAAGAATGAACAAGTCTGTCTCGAGAGAAGTACAGCCAGAATGCTCCTTAGAAGCAAGGATGGAGAGACCTGTTTCATGTACGTTGAGAGTGTTATCAGTAGGGACCAGTCCCTGGAGAAGGACATCATGCTTGGTAAAGTGGAGGGTCAGAAAAAAAGAGAAAGACCCTCAACAAGATGGATTGACATAGTGGCTGCAACAATGGGCTCAAACATAACAACAATTGTGAGGATGGCACATGACTGGGCAGTGTGTTTGTTCTGTTGTACATAGGGTTGCTATGAGTCAGAACTGACTCCATGGCACCTAACAACAACAACAATTCAATTTTTAAAAATCAATTTATAATTATAAATCTCACAAAGAAAACTCCATCCCAGATGATTTCACTGATGAACTCTATCAAATATTAATGAAAAAAATAATAACAACCGCATGCAAACTTTTAGAATTAGAGGAGGAGATATTCCCAACTCATTTGGTGAGGCCACTATTATTCTGATTCCAAAACCAGACGAAGACATTACAGAAAAAAAATTACAGACCAATATTCTTTATAAACATAGACACAAAAATTACTAATGAAATATTAACAAATTGAAGCCAGCAATATATAAACAAAGAACACATTATGACCACCTAGAGTTTACTGCAGGAAGCAAGATTTGTTTAACATTAGAAAATCAGTCAATGTAATTCACCATGTGAGCAGACTAACGAGTAAATCCATATGATCATCTTGATTAATACAGAAGAATCATTTGGCAAAATTCAACACCCAGTTATTAAAATTCTCAGCAAACTAGGACTAGAAGGAAACTTCCTCAAAGTGTTGAAGGAGATCTTTTCAAAACAAAACAAAACTATAGCTAATCATATGTGGCTTGTATTATATTTCTATTTGATAGCACTGATTAAAGTTTTCTCAATCAAAATATCAGCAGGCTTTATTATAGAAATTGACAGGCTAATTCTAAATAATATATGGAAGTTCAAAGGACATGGAGCAGGTAAAACAATTTTGAAAAAGAATAAAGTGGTAGAACTTGTTGTTGTTGTTTGGTGCCATCGAGTTGGTTCCGACTCATAGCGACCCTTCGAACAACAGAAGGAAACATTGCACCATCCTGCACCATCCTCCCAATCATTGTTATGTTTGAGCCCATTGTTGCAGCCACTGTGTCAGTCCATCTCACTGAGGATCTTCGTCCTTTTTTCTGACCCTCTATTTTACCAAGCATGATGTCCTTCTCCAGGGACTGGTCCCTTCTGATAACATGTCCGAAAGAAGAATACAGTTGTAGAACTCGCACTCCTTGTTTTCAAGAGTTACTGTAAAGCTAGAGTAATCAAGATAATGTGCTATTAGTATGAGGAATAAACATATAGATTAATGGAAAAGAATAGAGTCCAGAAATAGATCTACTTTTATATAGGCAGTAAATTTTCAACAAGTACCAATGTAATTCACTGGGGAAAGGATAACCTTTTCAATAAATGGTTCTGTTGTTGTTGTTCTTGCTGAGTGCCACAGAGTCGATTCCAACTCATAGCGTCCCTATAGGACGGAGAAGAACTGTTCCATAGAGTTTCCAAGGTTGTAATCTTTTCAGAAGCAGATTACCAGGTCTTTTTTCTCGCAGAGCTGCTGGTGTTTTCAAACCTCTAACCTTTTGATTAGCAGCCAAAAACTTAACCGTTTTGCTAACAATCAAATATCCATATGCAAAATTAATAAAATAAAAATAAAAATAAAAAATGAATCTCAACCTTTATACCAAATATAAACACTAACTTGAAATGACTCATAGACTGAAATGTAAAGATAAATTATTACACTTCCAGAAGAAAAACATGGGAAAATATATTCATGAGCTTGGAATAGGAAAAGATTCTTAGATAGGACAGAAAAAGCTTGAATTATGAAATCATAAATTGATAAATTAAGCTTCATGAGAATAAAAAAGTCTCCTTTCTGAAAGACACCATTAAGAAAATAAAAAGGCAAGACACAGACTGGGAGAACATAGCCATAATACATAAATCATACAAAAGACACAGATCCGAATATATAAAGAATATATAAGGAATTCTTATAATTTAATAATAGAAGACCAAAAAGAAAAAAAAAAACTAACAAAATAATGTGCAAAAGATTTCAACATATCTATCACAAAAGAAGATATTCTGACGTGCTGATAAGCAAATGAAAGAATGTTCAGCATCATTAATCATCAGGAAAATGCAAATTAAAGCCACAGTGAGATACCACTACACACTTGCTGGAATAGCTAACATTTAAAAGATTGACAGTATTAAGTGTTGGCAAAGACCTGGAACCACTGGGGTTGTTATACATTGCTGTTAGGACTATAATATGATGCAAACACTTTAGAAAACTATTTGGCAGTTCCTTTTAGAGTTTAACATAATTCACTATATATGACCCAGCAATTCAACTCCTAGGTATTTACCTAAGTGAAAATATATGTTTCCAAAACGATTTGTACACAGCCTCTTCCTGATAGCCAAAACTGTTCAACAATTGCTGAATGGATAAACAAATCATGGTGTATTCATGCAATGGAATGTTACTCAGCAATGACAAAATAAACTACTGACACATGCAACAACATGGTTGAGCAAAAAATAATTATGCTGAGCAAAAGTAGTCAGACGATAAAGAAAGTATACTGCATGATCCCATTTTATAAAATTTCAGAAAAAGCAAAACCAGTCTATAGTTACAGAAAGCAGATCGGTACCTACCTAAGGCTTGAGGTACAAGTCGGAATTGACTAAAATGGCCAAGAGGGAACTTTTTGGGGGTGATGGAAATGTTCTATATCTTAATAATGATGGAGGTTACATGGTTATATATAGTTGGGAAAACTCATCAAGCTTCACACTTAAAATAGGTGTACTTTATTGTATATAAATTATAACTCAAAAAAGCTGATTTTTTAAAAGTGTATGCACAGAAATAAAGAAAAAAATATGGAGGGACATATGTCAAGATTGTAATTGGTATGGTATTCCTAGGTGATAGGATTGTGGATGATTTTTACTTTATTTTTTGTGCTCTTCTGAGCAATTCAGTTCTTCTAAAATGATTATATACAATGTTAGCAATTAAAAAATACATTAAAATAAAAATAACATTCATTTTTTTAAAAGCTGTGTATTTTTCTCATCTCCTGTAGTACTTTTCTCATCTCTTCATGATAGCAAGAGTAGGCTTATTTGTGTGTTTACACCTACTGAGCCCAGAGCCCAATATTATTGGGGGAATTGAATTGAAATGTTAGATTCACTTTGGTTGTCATGCATATCTGGTCTGCCTTGCCTGCTTCCTCTTGAGAATCATTTAGAACTTTCTTCATCAATGGTCTTTTTCTGGGCCTTTTCTGTTGTCCTCCACAGCCACCTAGTTTTATATTCTGTTATTGTTGTTAGTTGGTGTCAAGTAGGTTCCAATTTATGGCAATCCCACGTACAACAGGACAAAATAGTTGCCTGGTCCTGGGCTATCTTCACAATTGTTGGTATGCTCTAGTCCAGTTGTTACAGCCACTGTGTATTTAGAGTGTCTTTCAACCTAGCAGCTCATCTTTCAGGACTGTATTGAATAATATTCTGTAGTAATCCATAGGGTTTTCATTGGCTAATTTTCAGAAGTAGATTACCAGGCCTATCTTTCCAGTCTGCCTTAGTCTTCAAGCTCCACTGAAATCTAACCACCATGGGTGACCCTGCTGGTATTTGAAATACTGGTGGCATATCTTCCATCACCGTTGCAACATGCATGCTACCACAGTATAACAAACTGACAGAAGGGTGGTGGTTTTTATTTCTGTTGGGGCCTTTTGTCTGGCCACTGCAAATTTTTTTCAGTGTCTGCTAGGTTTTGGGTCTCCTGCAGGCTCTCCTTTCCCTGTAAGATGCGGCAAGTTAACAACCCTCTGCAGGGCATCACCAACACTGTGCCAGTTCCTTCTCCTGGAGCAGGGCCAGGACTTTTCCAAGATCTGAGCATGCTCTTTGGCAGGGAGAGAACTGCTTCTTCCAAAGATTCTGATGCACCTCAAACATACGGGGAGCTCCATTTGGGCAGTGTTCTCCTGGTATTTCCTCCATGTCTTGAAATCTTTTTTGCCTGCTTTTGTTGGCTTCTGTCATTGCTTTCTGATCCTATGAGGAATTTCTTCATCCTCCTAGAAAGATACTACAAGTGTTACTTAATTCTTTTCCCTTCCTCATTCCTCCAGCAGGCAGAGCATTTGCATTTGCATCTCAGGCCTTGGGGGACCTCTTCCAAGAAAAGATAAAGAAAATATTTAGTCTACCCATGGGGCACAGGAATGCCTCTCTGAAGCAAGGGTGACGAGCCTGATAAACGACATCAGGAGCGACGAGCATGTCCCAAACAGAGGAAGTTAACTTCCAAAGCACCAGGCAGCAGCAAGCCAGGTGCAGGGCAGAAAGCTTGAAGAGGTACCCACATGTCTGACCATCTTGCTCCACCGTGCCTCCTCTAAATGTTACTTTTTTTTTTTTCCAACATAGTTTTAACTGTCATGTCAACAGATCACCTCAAAGCATGGCTGAAAATGTGCCACTTCCAGACAGTGTGGTCAGGGGAGTTGCCTCCCTGCCTAGCCATGCTTCTATTAGTAGAATAGGGGTGGGGGACACTGAAGATGCCAAGGGGCTGATGGGCTGGAGAGGACAATGCCCCATGACACTGAGCTGATGGTGTCAGACAGGACTGGAAGCAGTGACAGAGTCCAGGGCTGTAGAAACTCTATTGTGGACAGCGTGGGCTTCTGCTCTTGGATGCAGCCCACTCCCACCTCAGAATGGAAAGGAAAGCCTCTTCTCCATCTTCTCCCCTCCCCTTTCCAAGTACCTATCCCTTCTAAGCTATGTCGACTTCTTCTGTTCCCTACAGAATAGAAGGGAGCTAGATTTGGTCATGGAGGAGTCAACTTCAGACAATGCAGCAAGACCAAGTTATAACACTACTTTGGGTTTCCAAGTTTCAAAATGAATTATGTTCTCTGTTTCTCTCCTGAAAAACCTTCTCTGCTACTCTACATATTCCATGGAACCATTGTTTTTATGGAGCTCCTGGGTGGTAGAAGTGGTTAACACGCTCAACTGCTAACCAAAAAGCTAGAGGTTCAAGTCCACCCAAAGGCAACTTGGAAGAAAGGCCTGGAAATCTACTTCCAAAAGATCAGCCGTTGAAAACCCTATGGAGCACAGTTCTACTTGACACACATGGGTCACCATGAGTTGGAATTGACCCCATGGCAGTTGATTCTTTAGTGATTTTACACTTCACATCATGCTGCAGTCCTCCACCTACTAACTGGCCATGTTTCCAGGGAGTCTCAGCAGTTAACATGGTGTCATCCACTCCTATCTTATTCCTGACACCTGCAGTGCTACTCAACAACCTCCCAACTGATCCCCTGACCTCACTGGCCACCTGAGCCCTTCTAACCTGCCCTAGCTCTCCTCTCTTGCTCATAGGGTTTCATGGTGTCTGATAAATCTCCCAGACATGTGTTTAACTGCTGGGGTTTAGTTATATTGATGAACTACCTTCTTGACCCTAGATCTGTACTTGCACGAAGACGGAAGATAAGAAAATATAGTAATCACTATGGGACTCATATTACTGCTGATGTCAGATGGATCTTGGCTGAAAGCAGAGAATACCTGAAGGATGTTTACCTGTGTTAAATTATTAACTATGCAAAGGCATTCAACTGTGTGGATCATAACAAATGATGGACAGCATGGTGAAGAATGAGAATTCCAGAACACTTAATTGTGCTCATGAGAAACCTGTACATAGAAAAAGGGTAACAAGGTGATACTTCGTGGTTCAAAGTTAGGAAAAGTATGTGTCAGTGTTGTATACTTTCAACATACCTATTCAATCAGTATGCTGAACAAATAATCCGAGAAGCTGGACTATGTGAAGAAAAACGGGGCATCAGGATTGGAGGAAAACTCATTAACAACCTGAGTTATGCAGATGACACAACCTTGCTTGTTGAAAGTGAAGAGGAGTTGAAGCACACACTGATGAAGATCAAAGACCACAGTCTTCAGTATGGATTGCACCTCATCATAAAGAAAACAAAAATCCTCACAACTGGACCAATAAGTAATATCATGATAACGGATAAAAGTTTGAAATTGTCAAAGATTTCATTTTACTTGGATCCACCATCAATACCCATGCAAGCAGCAGTCAAGAAATCAAACAATGTATTGCATTGGGCAAATCAGCTGCAAAAGTCCTCTTTAAAGTGTTAAAAAGCAAAGATGTCACTCTGAGGACTGTCTTAGTTACCTAGAGCTGCTATAACAGAAATACAACAAGTAGATGGCTTTAACAAACAGAAGTTTATTCTCTCACAGTTTAGGAGGCTAGAAGTTCGAATTCAGGGTGTCGGCTCCAGGGGAAGGCTTTCTCTCTCTGTCAGCTTTGGGGGAAGGTCCTTGTCATCAGTCTTACCCTGGTCTAGGAGCTTCTCAGCACAGGGACCCCACGTCCAAAGGACATGCTCCCCTACTGCTTCTTTATTCTTGGTGGCATGAGGTCATTAACACCACAGAGGTTAGGATTTACAACACACAGGATAATCACATCAAATCACAAAATGGAGGATAACCACACAATACTGGGAATCATGCCCTAGCCAAGTTGACACATATTTTGGGGGAACACAATTCAATCTATAACAAAGACTATAGTGTGCCTGACCCAAGTCGTGGTATTTTCAATCACCTTATATGCATGCCAAAGCAGGACAATGAATAAGGAAGACCTAAGAAGATTGGTGCCTTTGAATTATGGTGTTGGCAAAGAATGTTGAATATACTATGGACTGCCAGAAGAATGAACAAATCTGTCTTGGAAGAAGTACAGCGAGAAGACTCCTTAGAAGCAAGGATGGTGAGACTTCGTCTCATGTATTTTGGATATGTTATTAGGAGGGACCAGTCCCTGGAGAAGGGCATCATGCTTGGTAGAAGGTCAGTGAAAAAGAGGAAGACTCTCAATGAGATGGATTGACACAGTGGCTGCAACAATGGGCTCAGGCGTAACAACGATTGTGAGGATGGTGCAGGACCGGGCAGTGTTTCGTTCTGTTGTACATGGGGTTGCTATGAGTCAGAACCCACTCAACAGCACCTAACAACAACCACAACAACGTAAGACTCATAGAGCTGCATGATTCTATAGAACAGATAGTGAATAATTTTCACTTACTTTAGTTCTTAAGGAAAAAGATAAGTACGGAAAAATCTGTGGGATATGAAATGCTGCTAGCCTAGCTAGGTCATTGTCATATTTAATGTTTAAAAAGAGCATTTATAAGTGATGAAATAGGTCTTTGAATGGTGGGAAAATAAACCCTTTCATCCTAGTGTACTAGGTGTTTTCCACGAATGAGTGTGCTCTGCTGAACTGAGGCTAAATGGAGAGAGACACAGCATAATTGATGTACTATGCCAAACTCAAATCCAAAGGCAGTGGAAAATGCAGTCCCCTCTTCTTTCCCTTTGTATTCTCTATCGCATTTAAAGAAAATGCTTTTTAACATGTCTTATATATTATCATTACAGCGTGCAACACACAGAATCATTCAGCTTAAATAGTTGCTCACTAGAAATCTTTGAGAGCTTATTGTGTGATCTCTTCCACTTTCAGTTCAATGCTCTTTTGTCTGTGTACAAGGAAGCCATCAGCACTTTAATTAAGTGTGCCCAATGAGATTACCCTTAGTACATTCTTAATTAGGTATAAGATTGAAGAAATTGAAGAATCTATTAATTCATATGAAAACTACCATTTTGCCTGCAATATATGGCTTTAATATTTAAATAAAATATTTTTGAATCACGATACTCTTTAGTTACATGAGATCAGGAAATTCATTTATTCTGAAAAGGAGAGAAATATATAATCATACAAATAAAATAAGTCAAAATTTAATATATGTATATTATTGATTATAAAAAAGTTTCCTTAGTATTTCAGTAAAGTAGGCTCACAATAAAGTTAGCTCTTAAAATAAATTAGAATGTCATTATACAAAAATAAAATCAAAATACTTGTATAAATTAACACCTTTCCTGTTTTAATCACAGCCTATTTATTTTAGAGGTGAAAATATAGAAAGGCGTCCTTCAGCAGCCATCCCTAAGAATTAAAAATAAAATTGTGGTTTTTAAATATTGTAATTCATGTATTTCTGAAATTAGTGAAGAATATTTGAATTTGTTAATTAAACTAATGAGATAAATAGGCTTGATATGTTGACAACTTAGATGTGTAATTTTCATTTTTGTCAAATTTATGAGTCTCCATTCTGTGTGTATAATAAGTAGCTATTCTGGGATTGGTTGGCACTCGTTATTAGAAAGGGGGAGTGGAATATGCCTAAGAATCTTTGGACTCTGGTGACATTCTGTTATATGTACCCAGAAAGAGATGCTGTCAATGACCTAAGCCCTGAGTCTCAGTACTCTGAACAGATATTACTTGAAAGGACCTTTCTTTCTACTTGCAGGATTCTGTAATGTTACAACTCAATTAAATCATACTTAAGAGTGGAACAGAACAGTTACTCTGAATGTATTGTGTTACTCTCTGCAACCCATTCTCTCCCACCTGTTGGGATTTTTGAGATGGCACAATATTCATCACCACTCTTCTCTACTAGTCCTAAACAATTGAAAAATAAGACAATAGGATAAGGCAGATGAAGAATAAGGCCCTACTAGAGAATGTGGCTCATGTCCTTAGGCGAATGGGCTTCTTAATGCTGAACCTAAGAATTCACCCAGGGCAGCCTGGGACTAAGGACAATTTGGGAGCAGGGCAGGCCCACCCACTTCCCCTCACCTCTTCCTTACCTTTATCTCCCCTCCAGAGTCTGTCCTGGGAGGGAGAGTAAAGGAGAATGCTTATTACCTGTAGGCAACTCACTCCCAACATGCTCAGACTGTCTTTCCAAAACCACGTATGCCTCGCTCCATCTCTCCATGGATGGAATGAGTAGGAGACACAGAGACAAGCAGATGTACGCAAGGATACATCAGCATGAATTTATCCCCTAATATTGCCCTTGGGAAGACTTCAGTCTGTGTGTCGTATGTAAAGGATTGGGGGTCTGAGACTAAGCCATGTCTATGTCTAATCCAAGGAAGGCAAGAGGTCTTATCCTGCAGGATAAATCCCATGACTGTGACAGATCTTCCTAGAACACTAGCTGGTGAGGATGATGGGGACATATTTAGCCTCAGTGGGGAAGAGTGGCATGATGGTTTGGTGACAACTACCACAGATAGGCATGCGAAGATGACTGAATGTATATGTGCCATCAATTTCCCACCATAAACCCTGGGGCCTGTGAATAGGCTCTGTGAAATCAGCAACCATCCAAGGAGTAGAAGAGAATAATGTGGATTCCAAACCCTGCTCTTGTGATTGCTGCCACTAAAAAATAAAAGTGTTTTTATCATGTTGCTCGAGACTTAAAAACTCAGTCTTCCCCATTGCCTATGGAATGAGGTCAAATGCTCAACTTCTTCACCAGTATCTACGTTTCTGTCATGAATCTGCTATGCCCATCCAAATGGACTCTTTTTGTCTCCTCTTCCATAAAATGGATTAGATAATCTCTGCAGACCCTCCCAGCTCTAATACAAAGAGTGTCTTACCTGTAGAGCATGGGTGAAAACACTAGTCGCCGCCAAGTCAATTCTGACTCATGGTGACCCCATATTTGTCAGAGCAGAACTCCTAGCTTCAATTGTCATCACGTATCACTGCCATAATTATAGGTCTGACTCTGCTCAGATTCCAACAAATGCCACCAGTCCCATGGACTAGCTTTTGGAAATATTCAGTGACCTTAGTCACTGAGAATTTCTTAATTCTGCTTTTTTTTTTTTTTTTACCAGTTAGTCTAGTTGAGCAAGTTTCCCAATAGAGACCTGGGCTAATCCTTATGGTATTGAATATAGCTTTCTCTGAGAACTGTAAATGCTGGACATGCAGTTGGCATAGAAGGGAACTTTGGATGAGATGGGGTTCATCTCAAGTTTAATATACCTTCTGTTGTTTTTGCTGTTGGTTACCATAGGCTGGGCTCCTACTCATGATGACGTCATGCACAACGGAAATGTTGCTAGGTCCTATACCATCCCGATTATCTTTGGCATGATTGAGTCCATTTTTTGCAGCCATTGTGTAGTGTTTTCCATCACAGACGGTTCATCTTCCAGCACTATAATCGATAATATTCTGTCGTGATCCATAGGGTTTTCACTGGCTAATTTTCAGAAGTAGATTGCCAGGCCTTTCTTCCAAGTCTGTCTTAGTCTGAAAATTCTGCTGAAACTTGTCCACCAAGTTGGTGACCCTGCTGGTATTTGAAATACCAGTGGCATAGCTTCCAGCATCACAGCAATAGGCAAGCCACCTCAGTGAAATAAACTGATAGGTGGTGGATAATGCCTTCTAGTGGGTCAGAGATACATGCTCTGCTAGTGTTGACTGCTGTTGGTGGATGCAAATTCTAACACAGGGCAGAAAGTAAACCACAGTTTTTCAGTTTCTTGACCTATTTTGGATCATGAAAAATTCCTATCCTGGCCCTTCACTGGGCTTCTTTCTCCAAATATGGTCTCAAAACGTGGTCTGTAAAGGCAGGAACTAAGTTAATGAAGAGGGCTTAAATCTGTGCTTTTCTCCTCATAAGTTTTCTAAGATATCCTGTGTCCTGATGAGCTAGAAAGATGACTGAAGAACTTTTACTACAATGTCTTGCACTTCTGTATATATATAATTCCAACTCAAAAGGGAAGAGAAATGTCTATGGAAACCTAAAAACAAAGGAAAACAAAGTAAAAAACTCACTTTCTTAAACTTTCAGTTAATGAAACCAATACTTCTCTTTGCTCTGCCATTTTAATACTACTTTAGTCTGGAAAAAATAGCCAAGCAAACATTTAATTCAATTTGATTTTAAGAAAAATATTGGGAAAAATTGAAGAGATTGCACAAATTTGAAATTTGATTCAAATTGCTCTCCCAGCATCTCTGATTCTCTCCTTCCTCTTACTTCCTTATTTGAACAGAAATTTTTATTTAGACCCAAATCCTGGTTCATTACGGGCATATACTAAAAGACATTGGATACGTAGCTTGGCCAAAAGGGTTCTATTTCTTCCTCTCCCTCCCACCTCACGAACAGAGAGAGAATTTCTCCCATCCACTTTCTGGAAACCAGAGCTGCTCCTTAAACTTGGACTGTAAAGGTGGGAGGAACTTACTGTCAGCTAAGTGTGAGAGAGACAGACTCAGTCATGTCACCAAGCAGAACTAGTAGCTCCTGTGGAGTTTTCTCTGCATTCAGAACCACACCTCCCCACATCCCTGGCCAAGCCCCGGCCGCTACTCAGACTCATAAACTAGGACTTGGAAGGGAGAAAACCCAGAGAAGGTTCTGAGGGAGTATTATCTATCTCACGTCGTCAGGAATGCACCTAGTAATAACTTCCTCACCCCAAGGAAGCAAATCAGGCAGAGTTTATCTTGGAAACTTTTCAAATCAGAGCTCTCTTGCTCTAAGCTGAGGTCTCCAGAATTACATTTGAATCAAATTCATGAATTTTCAGTTACAGAGGTGATAAATTCTTGTCTCAAATCATGCCATTAATTTTTTTTTAATTTCTGAATTAGATGGAATAGATAATAAATGTGCTTGTTTATAAAATTTGTCAGTTTGCTTAATTATGCTAATAATTCCAATTCACTAGAAACGTCAATGGGTTAAACAAATGCTCCTCTTATGTTTTCATTTCAATGGTTTAGTAGAAAAGAAAAATCAGTGGAGAGGTTTTGAGTTACACTCAAATAACAGAAAATAAATATTTCCAAGGAATTTCTTAGTAGAAATGTTGATATACTGTTTCTTAGCTAAGAAGAATCCACTTATGAAAATACTTGGAGTGGTCTATGAAGCATCATTAAGTTTAGAAGAATACTCTCGGGTAAAGTCCAAGTATCATATCGCAATGCCTAACTGCGTTTATGTGATTGTTATTGTGCTGATCTTCAAATGAATATTTCTACATAAATAAGAATGAAGTTTCTGTGAATTACGATACTTTCTAAGTACTTAATCTCAATTTTCATATCTGAATGCCATATCCAAACCCCTTGAAAGTAGATAATGACAAAGTAAAGTTAGACATGAGACTTCCTATTAGAAACCATGCATGTTGTGGTGAAGCTGACGTTTACAATTCCTCTCCATGGTTACCTTGTACACATCATGAATTTGATGCATTTAAAGATCATGCAGTTTTTAAAATCAATGCCAGCAACACAGTCTGACTGATACCTAGCTAAATGACATGTTTCATCCTAAAAGAACATTTATAGCTGAATGAAAAGTTAGGATTGAAATAAAGAATACATCTGAAATTCCATCTCATAACAGGGCTACTATAAGCATGCTCGGGTACCCTGGTGGCATAGTGGTTAAGAGCTACCACTGCTAACCAAAAGGTTGGCAGTTTGATTCCACCAGGCGCTCCTTGGAAACCCTACGGGGCAGTTCTATAGGATCCTACAGTCCTATACGGTCGTTATGAGTTAGAATCAACTCTATAGCAACGGGTTTGGTTTGGTTTACAAGCATGATCTGCAATTGTCAACTTGAACTTACTAATTGATAACATAGCCCTTGCCACCCTGCTTTGTGTAGATCAACATAATTCTGGAGCATCTGTGGTTCCCTAACCTATAGCTAAAGTTCAGCATGGAAGGGGTCCTTAATAAATGCTCCATTTCAAAATTGTTCCTAGGAAATAAGGGAATGGTGAATGACCTCCAAGTGGCCTCATTAGGCAGGGGTTTCCCCTAGAATTCAGATAGAGTTGTAGAAAGTTCTCCAAATAAACAATAAACTCTTCCACCACATGCATATCTAATATTGCTAGGTTAAATCAAAGAACAACAGAGATACAAGCATGCATTTGTGCATAATCTATTCTCATACACAACTGAGAAACAAAACATAACCTGGTTTTATGGGTCTTTATTGCTTAGTGTTCTTTCTTTAATAAAATACTTAGTGGTTCTCTAATATTCTGATAAAGTTAATGCAATTATGTCAAAACTGTGCAGGCACATGTGCATGCTTGTATAACTCTGTCAGAGCAGCTCAAGGCAAGACAATAAGAAACCTTGTTCTGCTCAATCATATCAGCATCAAGGACATGGTATTGAAAGACCTTATTCTTTAAAATCATAAACCTTGAGAACTTAGTGTTTAAAACCATATCAGGGTCCACAGAACAGAATAAACAACCTGTACCCTGGCAGACGTCAGAATGCTGAGCATGGTAACACAGCCCCAGGTCAATCTGGGAGTCAATGGAAATCTTTTCTTCCTTCTAATAGAGCCAGTCATAATCTTCCCATTTCTATTAGAACTAATCAAAATCAAAACCCTCTGCATTTATCCAACATGATATAGTATGTAAGATCTACACTGTTGATGAACCTGTGTTTCCAAATGCAGCTCTCTCTTGCTTAGCAAGTGTAATGAGTTCAGTTTTGTCTCGTAGTTGCTCTCGTATTCTTATTACCATGTGTGTCTACAAAATATATTTGTCTGATCAAACTTTGATGTCCTTGTATTTAATGTATAGACAGAAAACTCGGAGCATGAAAGCTTCTTACTGATATCTGTTTAGTCAAGCCAGTCTCTTAAACCTCCCTGAATCATTGCTCAAATATAAATAAAGGTTAATTATTATAGATTAAATTGTGTTCCCACAAAATCTCTGTTGAAATTCCAACACATGTACCTGTAAATATGACCGCTTGGAAACAGGGCTTTTCTTCTGTCATGATAATGAGGTCATACCAGAGTCTGGTGAGTCCTAATCCCAAGCACTTTTGAATTATGAGAAGAAAAGAATAGATGCAGACACAGGAAGAAGACAGATGCCAAGGAATGCCAAGGAACTCCCAGGACTACCGACAAGGAAAGCTCTCCCTCGACACCATGCTCTGAATTTGGATATTTAGCCTCCAGAACTGTGAGAAAATAAATTTCTGTTCTTTAAAGCCAAGCCACCCACTTGTAATATTTCTGTCACAGCAGTACTAGGTAACTAAGACATTAATATTCACAGGATTGTTCTGAATAACAAATGCAGAAACACTTTGTAAGATGTATAAAGTATTTACAAATGTTAGTTATTATTATTATAGTATATAAATGCATTTACTGTATTTTTCCTTAGATTCTACCATAGAGAGAAAGAAAAATTAATACTGTAATCATAAACATTGTGAAAACACGAATTTAAAAATGCTCACCTATTGCTTTTGAAATAGATACTGTTATTCAGACCCTGAAATTCATTAACTTGCATAAGAGAATATATATGTGCATATATATATATATACATATATATAACTTTTGAAAACTATCAATTTAAAATCATTATTTACCGTCTACACTATGTGCCCACATCATACTAGATGTTGGAGTGAATATATAAATATGCATAAAAGACAGCCCCTATTCTCAAAGAATATATAATTTATTTAAGGAGATAAGACAAATGCCTACAAAATGAAAGTAATGTAATACTAAACTTTATGATCTAGACTAAAATACAATGTGAGTCCAAATAAACTATTATAGATGAAAACTTGGCATTATTTTTTACACTATTTGAAAACTAGAGAATCTCATTAAGAAAGAAAGAAATCCACAAGACTAGGAGAAATAAATCCATCAGACTAAAGGTACTAAGAGTAAGTGATTCTGGAAGTCAATTCCATGCTCTAGGTAAATTATATTCTCTTGATATAATTTGTATTATTATTATTGTTTCTAATCTTTAATGTGTGTAATAAAGTACTTTTGAAGGAAGAAAATTTTAATTACTTGGTGAATAAAAGAGATTTTCTGATCAAACAAGGATAAATACCAGGGGTTAAGAGTAATACATAACCATCTTCCAATGGACTAGTTTCTATAGCATTTGTTCTCAAATCTTAAAAGTCGTCTTAAAATGTAGATTCCTGGGACTTCCGGCAAGATGGCGCTCTAGGCAGAAACACCACGCCGTCCCTCCACAACAAAGATCCGAAAAACTAAGCCAAACAAAGAATCAACAATCCTGAAACCCTAGAACATCAAATGAAGAGATAAAGAACTCAGCCGAA
>NW_004443954.1:21294918-21301899 GCF_000243295.1 Trichechus manatus latirostris | reverse complement strand
GGGTTGTTAACCAATGTCATAAAACAGCATGTGTGTTACTGTTACATGAGAAATTATCTGTTCTGTAAGCCTTCACCTGAAGTACAATAAAATATTAAAAAAAAAAATGTAGATTCCTTGTCTAGAATTCTAGACCTATAAAATCAGAATTTCTGCGGGTAATTCCCCTCAATATGAATATTTAACAAGCACCCTGGAGATTCTGCTGTAGATGTGGTTGTTGTTACTTACTATAGAGTCAGCTCTAACTCATGGTTACCTCAAGTATAACAGAATAAAACATTGCCCAGTCATGCGCCATCTTCATGATCATTGATATGTCTGAGTCTATTGTTGCAGCTATTGCGTAGTGCTTTTCAACCTAAGGGCTCATCTTCAGCACTATATCAAATGGTCTTCTATTGTGATCCATAAGATTTTCATTGGCTAATTTTCAGAAGTAGATCACCAGGCCTTTCTTTCTAGTCTTAGTCTGGAAACTGCACTGAATATAGTCCACATGGGTGACCCTGATGGTATTTGAAATAACAGTGGAATAGCTTCCATTATCACAGCAACACACAAACCACCACATTATGACAAACTGACAGACAGGTGGTGGCTGATGCATTTAATCTACAGAAGATAATAGAAAAACACAGCTCTAAGGAGTGAAAAGAACCAATAGAGCACATGGTCTCATCGCTTCAAGAAGTAAACATTATAAAATACCTCACAAGCTAGGAAAAAGTGTTTCATTTAATAGCTATAATTACAAAGCTTTGCCCAACCTTTTGAGAATATATATCTTTCTTAAAACCACATGGAACATTTATAAATGTTGGTCACACTCAATATCATAGGGGCTATAGTGTGTGTCTAAAACAAAGTGAAGGGAAATTAAAAAACAACAGTAGAAGTATGTTTGGAAAATTGAAATTATACTTTTATATCACTAATTTACGAAAGAATACATAGTAAGGAGAATTAGAAAATACTTAGAACTGAATGAAAATACTATTGTCTAAACGTGTGGGATAAAGCTAAAACAACCATAACCAAATCCATTGCCAGTGAGTCTTTTATAGCATTAAACTCTTATCTCAGAAAAAAAAGAGCAGGGTAGGGCCAAGATGGCAAAGTAGTCAGACACTTCCTGTGGTCCCTCTTACAACAAAGATCTGAAAAAAACAAGTGAATTGGTTATATATGACAATCTAGGAGCCCTGAACATCAAGGGAAAAGTTGAGGAATCAAACTGAGTGGCAGGGGGAGGGAGAGATGGTTTGGAAGCAGCGAGGAGTTGCCAGACCTGACCCAGAGAGAGCCAGCACCCTTCAGGCCAGATAGGCTGGCGTGCGCAGTGAGGAAAGCAGTGGCGCTTAGGAGGCGTCTTCCACATCAGGAGAGACTAAGGAACAGAGAATCTACTCAAGCCCCCAGAACCAGTGAAAAGCAGCACTCAGTCAGCAAAGGATAAGTACATGCATCTGATCTACTGCACAGATCAAAAACACCCCTTTGGGAAAAAGCTCTCTCCCATTTACCTGCCCCCTCCCCGTTCTGCACCAGGTCCCAGGCCAGCTTCATCAATTGCTGAGTCCCCTGAGCCAGAAGTGGGACCCATCACACGTCCTGAGCCATTCTCCCAGCCTTGAAGAGGCAACAAATTAACAAACAGGAAAAAATAATCTGCCAGCTACCTTAAGCCAGGAACTCAGGGTAGGCACGGTTCCTTTGCCTAGGCACAGGCATAAGGGGGTCCATGAACTTTGAATGACTCACCCCTGCATAACCTGTCCACACATTTCAACAGCATATGCCCTCATTACCATAGTACAACAGAGTATATAGCTGAAGCCTAACTTCAACTGTATCAGCTATATGGTGAAGTGGCAAGTTCATGACATTTGACACTGCTCTGCCCATGAAGCAGGGTCCTCACTTACCCACATCAGGAGCCTGAAGACTGGTGGCTCCACCCACACCACCTAGCCACCCGTGACAGGAGTCCAAGAATAAGTGGTGCCTCCCCGTCCTTACAGCCAACAGCATTGGGTGCCCATAGTCCGGCTGCAAAACCCACCCACCTACACGCTCTAGGGAACAGGGATACACTTTCTTCCCAGACACACAGGGGCAGCCATCAGCCCCCTGCCTTGCTAAGCACGTAGCCCCTTACTACATCCAGATACCTGTGCCTACACCAATCACCCATGCCTGTCTGGGACTGTAGGTAAGAGCCTGCACTACATTTTTGGTGACTGACTATCTGGACACCTGAGCTGAATTCATATAAGAGAAGTAAGCAGACCCCAGGGCTCACATACCTAGTAACAGATCTAACTACCTGGTGACAAGATGTTAGAGCTTCAAAGGTGCCAATAATGAAACTAGGTCACACGAGCAGCGTATTTGGGCTTATTAACACAAAACAAAGCAAAAACCTAGGACACAGTAAGCAAACATAAAATAAATAAATATAATAACTTATTGACAACTTGGAGGCAATGTTCAATATCAAATCACATAAAGAGGCAGACCATGATGGCTTCAGCAAGCTCCCAAAACAAAGAATCAAGAAATTCTCCAGAGGAAGAGAATCTCTTGGAATTACTGGAGGTAGAATACAAAAGATTAATATACAGAACTCTTCAAGATATCAGGAAAAAATGCAGAACTAGCCAAGGAACACACAGACAAAGCAACAGAGGAACTTAAGATTAGAGAAGAGCATAATGACAAATTTAACAGGCTGCAAGAATCCATGGAGAGACAGCAATCAGAAATCCAGAAGATTTACAATAAAATGTCAGAATTAGACAACTCAGTAGAAAGTCATAGGAGCAGAATTGAGGCGATGGAAGTCAGAATTAGTGAGATTGAAGACAAAGCACTTGACACCAACTTATCTGAGGAAAAATCAGAAAAAAGAATTTAAAAGAGTGAAGAAATCCTAAGAATTATGTGGGATTCTATCAAGAGAAATAACTTACGGGAGATTCAAGTACCAAAACAAGGGGAGACAACAGAAAATACGGAGAGAATTGTTGACGACTTGGTGGCAGAAAACTTCCTTGATATCATGAAAGATGAGAAGATATCTATCCAAGATGCTCATCGAAACCCACATAAGGTAGATCCCAAGAGAAAGTCACCAAAACATATTATAATCTAACTTGCCATAACCAAAGATAAGGAGAGAATTTTAAGAGCTGCTAGGGATAAACGAAAAGTCATCTACAAAGGAGAGTCAATAAGAATAAGCTCGGACTACTCAGCAGAAACCATGCAGGCAAAAAGGCAATGGGATGACATATATAAAGCCTGGAAAGAAAAAAATTGTCAGCCAAGAATTATATATCCAGTAAAACTGTCTCTCAAATATGATGACAAAATTAGGGCACTTCCAAATAAACAGAAGGTTAGGGAATTTGTAAAAACCAAACCAAACTGACAAGACATACTAAAAGAAATCCTCTGCTTAGAAAAATCAATAACATAAGATAACAACCCAAAACTAGAACACAGGACAGAGCAACCAGGTGCCAACTCAGATAGGGAAGTCACAACAATAAATCAAAGCTAAAACACTGAAAATAGGGAAACAGAAACATCAATATGTACAAGATGACAACATTAAAACAAAAAAGAGGGACTAAAAAATGTAGTCATAAGTCTTTCATATGGAGAGGAAGTCAAGGCAATATAAAGAAATAAACGACTGTTTTAAACGTACAAAAATGGGGTAAATATTAGGGTAACTACAAAGGAAACTAACAATCCTACACATCAAAATAAAAAACAAGAAAAACATAAAAACTCAGCAAATACAACATCAACAACAATGAAAAAGATGAAAAGAAAATACCTAAAGAAAAATGACTCAGCACAGAAAACTAAGTAAGTGGAACAAACAAACTGTCAACAATAAACAAAAAAAGACATCAAAATGACAGCACTAAACTCATACCTGTCAATAATTATACTGAATGTAAATGGACTAAATGCACCAATAAAGAGACAGAGTGTGGCAGAATGGATTTAAAAACACTACCGGACTATATGCTGCCTACAAAAGACACATCATAGACTTAAAGACACAAAGAAATTAAAACGCAAAGGATGGAAAATATAAATCAAGCAAACAACAATAAAAAAAGCAGGAGTGGCAATATTAATCTCTGACAAAATGGGCTTTAAAGTAAAATCCACCACAAAGGATAAGGAAGGACACTATATAATGATTAAAGGGTCAATACACCAGGAGGACATAACCATAGTAAACATTTACACACCCAATGACAGGGCTCCAAAATAAGTGAAACAAACAGCATCGAAAAGAGAGATCAACAGTTCCACAATAATAGTAGGAGACTTCAACACACCACTTTTGGTGAAGGACAGAACATCTAGAAAGAAACTCAGTAAAGACATGGAAGATCTAAATGTCACAATCAACCAACTTGATCTCATAGACATACACAGAACACTTCAACCAACAGCAGCCAAGTATACTTTCTTCCCCAATGCACATTGAACAATCTCCAGAGTAGACCACATATTAGGCCATAAAACAAGCCTAAAAAGAAACCAAAGCACTGAAATATTACAAAGCATCTTTTATGACCATAAAGCCACGAAAGTAGAAATCAATAACAGAAAAAGCAAGGGAAAAAAATCCAACACATGGAAACTGAACAACACCTTGCTCAAAAACTACTGGGTTATAGAAGAAACCAAGGATGGAATAAAGAAATTCACAGAATCAAATGAGAATGAAAACACATCCTACCAGAACCTTTGGGACACAGGAAAAGCAGTGCTCAGAGGTCAGTTTATAGCAATAAATGCACACATCCAAAAAAAAGAAAGTGGCAAAATCAAAACATTAACACTACAACTTGAACTAGTACAAAGAGAGTAGCAAAAGAAGCCCTCAGGCACCAGAAGAAAGGAAATAATAAGAATTAGAGCACAATTAAATGAAACGGAGAATAGAAAAACAATTGAAAGAGTTAATAAGACCAAAGGCTGGTTCTTTGAAAAGATGAACAAAATTGATAAACCATCGGACAAACTGACAAAAGAAAAATAGGAGAGGAAGCAAATCACCCATATAAGAAATGAGATGGGTGATGTCACAACAGACCTAAATGAAATTAAAAGAATCATAACAGAATACTATGAAAAATTATACTCTAACAAATTTGAAAACCTAGAAGAAAGGGACACATTTCTAGAAAAACACTACCTGCCTAAACTAATACAAAGAGAGGTAGAACAACTAAATAAACCCATAACAAAAGAAGAGATCAAAAAGGTAATTTAAAAAGCCCTGGCCCAGATGGTTTCACTGGAGAATTCCACCAAACTTTCAGAGAAGAGTTAACACCACTACTACTAAAGGTATCTCAGAGCATAGAAAAGGATGGAATACTCCCAAACTCATTCTATGAAGCCAGCATAACCCTGATACCAAAACCAGGTAAAGACACAACAAAGAAGGAAAATTACAGACTGATATCTCTCATGAATCTAGATGCAAAAATCCTCAACTAAATTCTAGCCAGTAGAATTCAACAACGTGTCAAAAAAATAATTCACCATGATCAAGTGGGATTTATGCCAGGTATGCAGGGATGGTTCAACACTAGAAAAAAAATCAATGTAATCCATCACATTAATAAAACAAAAGACAACAACCACATGATCTTATCAATTGATGAAGAAAAGGCATTTGAGAAACTCTAACACCCATTCATGATAAAAACTCTCAACAAATTAAGAATAGAAGGGAAATTCTTCAAAATAATTAAGGACATTTATACAAAGACAACAGCCAATATCATCCTAAAATGATGAGATTCTGAAAGTATTGCCCTTGAGAATGGGAACCAAACAAGGATGCCCTTTATCACTACTCTTATTCAACATTGTGCTGGAGGTCTTAGCCAGAGCAATTAGGCTAGAAAAAGAAATAAAGGGCATCCAAATGGTAAGGAAGAAGTAAAAGTATCCCTATTTGAAGATGAAATGATCTTATAAACAGAAAACCCCAAAGAATCCACAAGAAAACTACTGGAACTAATAGAAGATTTCAGCAAAGTTTCAGGATACGAGATAAACGTACATATCTCAGTTGGATTCCTCTACACCAACAAAGAGAACTTCCAAAAGGAAATCACCAAATCAATACCACTTACAATAGTCCCCAAGAAGATAAAATACTCAGGAATAAATCTAACCAGAGACGTAAAAGACCTAGACAGTGAAAACTATAAGACACTACTGCAAGATACCAAAAGATAACTGAATAAGTGGAAAAACATACTTACTCATGGTTAGGAAGACTCAACATTGTGAAAATGTCAATTCTACCCAAAGCCAGCTACAGATACAATGCAATCCCAATCCAAATTCCAACAGCATTTTTTAATAAGATGTAGAAACAAATCACCGACTTCATATGGAGAGCGAAGAGGCCCCGGATAAGTAAAGCATTACTCAAGAAGAAGAACAAGGCAGCAGGCCTCACACTACCCTGATTTTAGAACCTATTATATCTCCACGGTACTCAAAACAGCCTGGTACTGGTACAACAAAAGATACATAGACCAATGGAACAGAATTGAGAATTCAGACATAAATTCATTCGCCTATGAGTAGCTGATATTTGACAAGGGCCCAAAGTCTGTTAACTGGGGAAAAGATAGTCTCTTTAATAAATGGTGCTGGCATAACTGGATATCTGTCTGCAAAAAACTGAAACAAGACCCATACTTCACACCATGCACAAAAACTAACTCATAACAGACCAAAGACCTAAATATAAAATCTAAAACGATAAAGGTCATGGAAGAAAAAATAGGGACAACGCTAGGAGCCCTAATACGTGGCATAAACAGAATATGAACCATAAGCAACAATGCACAAACATGAGAAGAGAAACTAGATAACTGGGAGCTCCTAAAAATCAAACATTTATGCTCATCAAAAGAC
>NW_004443954.1:21276927-21293981 GCF_000243295.1 Trichechus manatus latirostris | reverse complement strand
TCTGGGGACAATGGTTTCAGGGGACATCTAGGTCAATTGGCATAACAAAGTTTATTAAGAAAATGTTCTGCATCCTACTTTGGTGAGTGGTGTCTTGGGCCTTAAAACCTAGCTAGCAGCCATCTAAGACGCATCAATTGGTCTCTACCCACTTGGAGTAAAGGAGAATGAAGAACACCAAAGACACAAGGAAAGTATTAGTCCAAGAGACAGAAAGGGCCACATAGACCAAGATTTCATCAGCCTGAAACCAGAAGAACTAGATGGTGCCCGGCTACCACCAGTGACCGCCCTGACAGGGAACACAACAGAGAGTCCCTGATGGAGCAGAAGAAAAGTGGGGTGCGAACTCAACTTCTAGTAAAAAGACCAGACTTAATGGTTTGACTGAGACTGGAAGGACCCCGGAAGACATAGCTCCCAAACTCTCTGCTGGCCCAGAGCCAAAACCATTCCCAAGGCCAACTCTTCAGACAAAGATTAGATTGGACTATGGGACATAAAGTGATACTCGTGAGGAGTGTTCTTCTTAACTCAAATAGATACATGAGACTAAATCAGCAGCTCCTGTCCGTCAGCAAGATGAGATGGCAGAGAGGCTCAGGAGCTGGTTGAATGGACATGGGAAATCTAGGGTGGAAAGGAGGAGTGTGCTGTCACAGTATGGGGAGAGCAACTAGGGTCACATAGCAATGTGTGTATAAATTTTTGTATGAGAAGCTGACTTTAATTGTAAACTTTCACTTCAAGCACAAAAAGAAAAGAAGAAAAGTTGAAATTTAATGAATTTAATGAACTAATTCTCAAAGTTAAAACATTAGGGGATTTAAAAAAATTGATCCAAATAATATAGAAGATAAGAGATCATTAAAATAGGAGCAGAAACTAAAGAAGATGAGAGCAAATATATCACAATGGTGATCAAAATAGCCAAATAGTTTTGTGTTTGTTTGTTTTGGAAAAGATTAATAAAATAGACAAAAAGCTCATCAAAAGAAATAGCACACACACACACCAACAATCTAACAAGAAAAGGGAATATAGCACAGATACATCAGAGATTAAAAAGATAACAAAGTAATAGCATACTTTACATCTGTTAAATTTAAAACCTATGTAAAACAATCACAGGCTTTTAAGACCCCAGACGTGTAGCTCCTTCTTTGATAATAAAATTACCTTGATGCCAAAATTATCAATTCAAGCAATATACATAAGCATTTAATCAATCATATCACAGTGTTATATCTCAAGAATTCAAGGTTAGTTTAGCATTAGAAAATCTATTAAAATAATTCAGCACATCAGGGCTCTAACAGTTTAAAAGGGTGAAAACAGATCATATTCTTAGTGGATTCAGATAAAATCATGGTAAAATTCAAAATCTATTTGTTGTAAAAAAAAATTTTAACTCTTAACAAATTAGAAACAGAAGAGGGTATATACTGAGAATATATAACAAATATTACACTTAATAATGAAATATTAGAAGTATTTCTTTTTCTATCAGAAACAAGAAGGAATGTCTTATATCGTTACATCCAGTAAATACTGTTCTGGAGCTCCTAGAAATCAAATTTGCATAAGTTGTGCAGAAGACTTTCAAATGTCACAGCTCCAACAGCCATAGTTCCAGCCAGCACAGCCAGGACAGAGCTGGGACCTCACATAAACCTGTCTTCTGTGGACTTTCTTCTTAAGAACCTCCCAAATCATAACAACAGGTCTCAAGTGCATAGGCATTAAATAGCAAGTATCAGTCCAGAAAGGAGCCCCAGTGGTGCAGTGGTTAAGCACTGGCTGCTAACCGAAAGGTTGCCAGTTTGAACTCACCAGCCGCTCTGTGGAGGAAGGATGTGGCAGTCAGCTTCAGTAAAGATTCCAAACTAAACCAAACCCATTGCCATCGACTCATAGCAATCCTATAGGACAGAGTAGAACTGCCCCCACAGGGTTTCCAAGGAGCAGCTGGTAGATTCGAACTGCTGATCTTTTGGTTAGCAACCATAGCTCTTAATCACTGCACCACCAGGGCTCCTCCATAAAAATTACAGCCTTGGAGACGCTATGGGGCACTTCTACTCTGTCCTAGAGGATCACTATGAGTTAGAATCGACTCTCTGGCAAAAGGTTTTGTTTGGTTTTATCAGTTTGGAAATATCCCCTGTGAATCTAAGCTGATTTAAAAGGGTGAATTGGGGTTGCATCCTTTCACCATACCTATTTAATCTGTTTGCTTAGCAAATAATCCAAGAAGCTAGACTATATAAAGAAGAAGTCAGAGTCAGGATTTGAGGACAACTCATTAACAACTTGTGATACACAGATGACACAACTTGCTTGCTGAAAGTGAAGAAGACTTGAAGCACCTACTGATGAATCTCAAAGACTACTTCAGTATGGATTACACCCCAACACAAAGAAAAAAAAAATCTTCACAACTGGACCAATAAGCAATATCATGTCAAGGACTTCATTTTACTTGGATCCACAATCAACACCCAAGGAAGCAGCAGTCAAGAAATCAAATGACATATTACAGTGGGCAAATCTGCTGCAGAACACCTCTCTAAAGAGTTAAAAAAAAAAAAAAAAAGATGTCACTTTGAGGACTAAGGTGCACCTGACCCAAGTCGTGGTATTTTCAATTGCCTCAGGTGCATGCAAAAGCTGGACCATAAATAAAGAAAACCGAAGAAGAATTGACGCATTTGAATTATGCTGTTGGCGAAGATTATTGAATATACCACGGTCTGCCAGAAAAACAAACAAATCTGTCCTGAAAGAAGTACAACCAGAATGCTCCTTATAAGCGAGGATGGCAAGACTTCGTCTCATGTACTTTGGACGTGTTATCAGAAGGGACTAGTCCCTGGAGAAAGACATCATGCTTAGTAAAGTAGAGGGTCAGCAAAAAAAAAGGAAGACCCTCAACAAGATGGATTAACACTGTGGCTGCAACAATGGGCTCAAACATAGCAACCATTGTGAAGGTGGTGCTGGACTGGGCAGTGTTTGGTTCTGTCGTGCATAGGGTCACTATGAGTTGGAACCAACTGGATGACACCTAACAACAACAGAATCAAGGAGGCCTGAGATGCATCACATTTCTTCAACCGGATTTAGGAGGCAGCCTGCAGTCACTGAGCTTAGTAGTGAGAGCACCTCCATGCTCACAAAATCTGTGATGTCCAGATGACCCTAACTAAGGGAAGTCTTTGTACACTGTGCTTATCGAGAAACTCTCCCTCAGCAGACTCCCTAATCCATTCCCATGACTGAAATTTCCCATTTCTGGTTTCTGAGGGAAGATACTCCTGGTGCTCAGGCTATACTGGAACACCTGTTTTCCACACTGTATTAGATTCCTGCAGCTGCTGTAACAAATTACCACAAATGAGTGGCTTAAAACAACAGAAATTTATGTTCTCATAGTTGTAGAGATCAAAAGTCCTAAATCAGTTGCACTGAGCCAAAATAAAAGGCACTGACACAGCTGTGCTCCTTCTGGAGGCTCTAGGAGAGAATCTGTTCCTCGCCTTTTCTGTCTTCCAGAGGCTGCTGACGTTTCTTGACTTGTGGCCACATCACTCCAATCTGCCTCTGTGGTCACATGGCCTTTTCCTCTATGTGTGTAAAATCTCCCCCTGCCTCTCTCTTATAAGGAAACTCGTGATTGGATTTAGAGCGTACCCAGATAATCCAGGATAATCTCCCTTGGCAAGATTCTTAACTTAATCACATCTGGGAAGACTCTTTTTCCTTATAAGGTAACATTTACAGGTTCCAGGGATTAGGACCTTCTATCTTTGAGGGCATTATTTGGCCTACTACAGATTGTCACTCAGCATCATGAAGAGCAGGCCTGACCAGGAGCAGTGTCTGTGCTCCCCAAAAGGCTTCACTACCTCAGATGGTGTGGTGAAATGAGTTCCTTTATGTGACGTTTTTCTTGGTTCTTTGGAAAAACAGTTTGAGAGATTTTTCCCATAAACCCTGAGGAGTTATCTTTGCCCTAGTTTTCTATCCCAGAAATTTGTTACTTTTGTCCAGGTTGATTGACATTTCCTGCATAAACTATAAACAACTTGGTTTGATACCTTTTGTCTGATCCTAGGATGTGGCCTGCCCTGGATTGGTATGCTGCACCTTACAAGGACTGGTCAATAGACTATGCAAATGAGGTGAGTTGTAACCCAGCCTCAACTGCTATGCAAATGAAGTGTCTGTGGCCTACTGAGGGGATTGCTCTGTTACTGGCCCTGGTGGGAGTGTCATGCCTTGAAATTGACATGGAGTTGTGTATTCAAGCAGCCAGCCCTCAGAGGTTTTGTCAGGCAGAAAGAAGCAGGAAAAGAAACAGCAAGAAGAAACAGAAGGACGAAAGAGGAAAGAAGAAGCAGAGAGAGAGGATGCAAGGAACCGCCTAAAAGAGCTGCAATCCTCTGTTAGAAATCTGGATCATTTAGATTCAAATAACTTCTCATAAAGCCATCATAAACGTAAAGGTTAAAAATCTTAAAATGCAAAAACTACCATCTGGTTGGTGTATTATAAGAATTTACTGAGGAATGGATTTTTTTAAATATAATTATGCTCTAAATCTAATGTCACATTCACAGTATATCATTATTCTCCCTCTTCATCTATACTCTTTCTAAATCTTCAATAAACTTACTAAACGTTCTCATCCTTTTAAACTCACCTGTCAGATTCTTTTCCTTGTTTTCTTGTACCTGCTCTATGACTGAGAGTGAGGGTTCTTCTCCCTAATCCTCTGGCTGAAGGGAGAGTTGAGCTCCAAGGGGCTTAGAGCTCAAAGAAGGGGCACATTCCTTGTCCCTTACCCAGGTATTTCTAAACTATCTTAGTCTGAAAAAGAGACCAGATGTCTTACTTTCTGCTTTGTGGAAGGGCTGTTTTTTTAAAATACTGAAGTGAGAAAGAAGAGAAACCAGTACAGAACTGAAAATTCCAAGCCAGGCCAGTACCAAAGGGGTCGTCCTGCCAGTTGCTGATAGACTTGATTTCCACTACAATAATGATGTGCTTGGCCAGGACACTGGCTTCCTCCCACTCGTCATTGTATATTGAGTTCCACTATGCATTGGGAAAGGAGCCCTGGTGGAGCAGTTGTTAAAGCCCTTGGCTGCTAACTGAAAGGTCAGTGGTTTGAACACATCAGTCACTCTGCTTGTGAAAGACGTGACAGTTTGCTTCCGTAAAAATTACAGCCTTGGAAACCCTATGGGGCTGTTCTACCCTCTCCTATAGGGTTGCTATGAGTTGCAATCGACTTCACAGCAATGGGTTTGGTTTTCTGGTATGCGTTGGGAACAGTGCAAGGAACCGAGTTAGACAGGACAGTCCCTGGCCTTGAAGAAAGTCCCTTAGCCATTAAAACAGAAGTGGACCAAACGATTATAGAAAGAGAAGTTCACACGCAGTGCATGGCAGGATACAGAATCTGGACATTAGATAGTCAGGAAAGGTTTCACCAAGCTGATGTCACATTTGATATTTGAGGGATGTGGAAGAATTCCCCAGGCTGATAAAAGAGGATAGTGGTAATCCTGGTAGAAAGAAAACAATGTGCCAAAGTATCCACATGCACAAATAAGCAGAGGCCACTGAGTGGTCTGAACTCTATAGAGTGCACAACAAGCAAAGGGGTAGTACATGACACAAGAAGTGCAGATTGAGGCCAGATGGTGAAGGACTGTGAAGGACCCTGATCATCAGCAGAAGAGTCTGGATTTACCATGTAGTCACTGGGAAGTCATCAAGGTTCTGGAAACAGGAGAGAAAAATGATCAGATTGGAATCTGGTGAAGAAAGGACAAGAGTGAGTTAAAGTGGGGAAGAGCTGGGTGGTGGGGAAATCACTTGGGAAATGTTTATATCAATCCACGTGAGAACTGGTGGAGGTCTGAAATAGGGCTGGAAGTGGGTGAAGTGAGGAGGGGGCAGATTTCAGAGAGTCCAGAGGTGGAATCAACTGGGTTTTCATACTCGGTCAGAAGAGAAAAATGACTTCTGTTTCACCTGGTCTTGCTAGCTTGATTGAAAAGTGTGGACTGGGCCATTAATCGAACTATTCATAAGAGAAAGAGCAGATTTGGGACAGGTTTTAATAGACTCTGTCGAGGAGAGGGAGGATGAAAAGTACTAATGGTGAATGTGGATAGGATTAGACAACATTTAAAAGTCAGGCAAGACAGCTCTGTGAATATACTAAAAAACATTGGATTATATACATAAAATGGGTGAATTGTATCATGTGTGAGTTATATCTCAATAAAGCTGTTTAAAAAAAAAATAATAAACCAGACCAGGGAGGAAGAAGCCACAAAAGTCACTGGAGCAAAGGTGACAGAATCTCAAGAAGGAGAAGGTGAATCCCTTTACATCATTCCTTGCTTTTCCTACCTTTTCATTCTGAAAACCCCCTACTACTTCTGTCCTGCCTTTTTCCTTTTCCAATTCTCATCAGGAGGGGCCTGCAACTCATTTTTCCTGGAATCCAAATTCTGTTGACGCTGATTCAGGAGTAAATTCACTTTTGCTAGAATTTCTCGGAAAAGTAACTTGTGGCTTAAGGGGAATCGTTGCATTTTATCAGATTGAGCATATGCAGAATGCCGTAAAAATTCAATGCAGTGTAACAAGGAGAAACGTTTTATTTGATTAATTTTTAAATGACTTTTGAACAACCATATCAGGGAATCTTAGCCATATACAAATGCTAAAATATTCATTCAGAGTAAAAATTATTTGTATTGGATACGTTCATAATCCTCAATGTTTTACACGGTGATAAAGTCACATTGATATACTCATGACGGCACCTGACGGAAAGGAAAAGTAATCTGAAATCATTCAATTTACCAAACACACTAGAAGGTGACAACAGAAGTTATCTACATATGAGAACTATATTACCAAAAAATTAACACTGAAAGAGTACTACATAGTAATTTACAAAAAAAGGAGAAAACCTAATTAGGAGTGATATGTTAAAATGCAGATGATCTGTTAAAAGGCCAGGTCAAGTCACTATTGTGCTGGAAACCCTCCCCCATGCCTTCCCATCTCATCTGGAATAATGCCAAGGACCTTTCCATGGCCTACTGCCCAGCTCTGGAGAACTCTCCTCCTTGCTCCTCTGACCCAGTCTTGGTTTCCCATGAGCACTTGCTCCTGTGACCTGGGTTCTCTTGATCTCCTGCTGTGCCTTGAACACACCACACAAGCTCCTGCCTTAGCCCTGGCTCCTGCTGGGCCCTGTGGCCAGATAGCTATGTGATTGGCTCCCTCACCTCATTCAAGGCTTCCTGGCCTCACCTCTGGACCTCCCTGTCCTCCTCCCTGCTCTACACGCTTCCCCGTAGCACCTGTCCCTTCTAATGGTATGTTACTTCTTTGGTTTCTTGTCCGGTTCCCCACACTTGCACATTGCCTCCTCAAAGGCAAGGATACTTGTCTGTTTTGTTCATTCGTGTCTCTTCAGCACCCAGAGGGCCTGGCACATATAAATGCTCAATAATTTTTTTTTTTTTTTTTGGTGGCGAAAATATACATAACAAAATATATGCCATCTCAATAACTTATACATGTACAATTTGGTGTCATCGATTACATTCTTAAAGTTGTGCAACCATTCTTGCTATCCCTTTCCAAATCATTCCACTACCCTTAACATACCTCAGTGTCCCCTAAGCGAAAGCTAGCCCTCCTCACCCTTCCTCCACCCCTGATAACACTTAGAGTGTTTGGTGTCTATATATTTGCTTATTTCATATAAGTGAGATCATACAGTACTTGTCCTTTTGTGACTGCTTATTTCACTCAGCATGATGTTTTCATGATGTTTTTTACAAGGTTCCTCCATGTAGTGACTCAATAAATGTTTTTGAATGAATGCAAGAATCTATCCCTTTAAGTTTGGGCAACACATTTATTCAGTAAGTATCATAGAAATGAATATTCTGGACAATTAAAAAGAATTTTTGATTAACACATATTAAGCGGTGTAGCATATTTCTAATTAAGATTTCACCTCTATAAAGTGCTGTGAATCCAGTATAAATCTTAAATAATTAAATAATATGCACCCTATAAAGGACATAATTATATACAAACATTATTTTTAGTCCAGCTTATGGTTCATTGCTATTAGCGCCTCCCTATATATCAAGTATCTATTAGAAGTGAATTCAAATAGTGGGAATGCTGAAATTCTATGAATATATATTTCTATTTATAAAAAATAAGTTTATATAGAAATAATCTAGTAAAGTCCCTTGAATTCTTTTGCACAGGTATATGTGCTTTGTTTGAATACATTCTTATTTTTTCCAATGTTTTGTACTTTTTATATTGTGCAATTGTTGACTCTGAGTGTAGAGAATAGTTATCTCTTTTTTTCTTTGTATCATTTCATAAATTTTACTAAGTAGACTGAAGACAGTCCATAGTATATGTTGTTGAATTTTGAAAGCATATAAAGACAAGACTGAGAGAAAGGACTATATATATGACATTTTTGGAATAGTCCTAAGACACTATCAATTTGATTGTTTCACAATTATAGTTGTACATTGAATGGTGTCCTCAAAAAAGGTATGTTGAAGTCCTAATCCCCGTACCTGGAACCTGACCTTGTCTGGGAATAGGATCATTGAAGATGTTGTCAGTTAGGTTAATATGAGGTCATACTGGAGTAGGGTGGGTCCTAACCCCATCTGACTGTTGTCCTTGTAAAAGAGAAGAGACACAGAGATAGACAGAGGAAGGACAGCCACAGTGAAGAGGCATCTACAAACAAGGAATGCTGGGGCTACCGGAAACTGGGGAAGACATGAAAGGATATTCTCCTAGAGATTTCAGAGGGAGCAGGGCCCTGAATTCAGACTTTCAGCCTTCAGAACTGTGAGACAATAAATTTCTGTTCTAGAGGCCACCGAGTTTGTGCTATTATGTTATAGCAGTTCCAGGAAAGTAAAACAGTGGTTTTGTCCATTACTATCTCTTCATAGAGCTCTGCTCTAACTGAATGATTAAATAAGTCAATGAAAATAATTGGCATTTATAATGTTTGAAAAATAACCCCTGAAGTGCTATCAGAAAACACACACACACATTTAAATGAGATCTTCCATTTCAGAGTCTTAAGAACATCTGGTTCATTTGGGGACTCACATCATAATCTTAAGAATCTGGAGTGGCTAAAGCGCAAGAGAATAAAATGCAGTGGAAAGTATATTCAGTGTTATTGGAAATGTGTTTTATTTCAAAACAGTAAAGATTTATGATTGAGTCAAGAGGATTAGCAGTACAATTTTCTTACTTTCTCATATACATAAATCATATTAATAATAACTTTGTAAAACATCAGCAAGGTACAGTATAATTTTTAAGTCACATAATAAACAGTGACTAGAAACATTACTAAACCAATAAAAATTTATGTTCAAAATTCCCTGGTAAATTCACCCATAATAATTTTAGAGGTCTGCGAAGGTTTCCATCTTGCTGACCTGAATTGAATTACTGCTTAACATATTTTATGCACATCTGTTTTTAAAAAATGTTTTATATAGATTATCAATTAACATCTCCTATTCCCCCCATCTTGTTGAAAGGCATATAAACAACAAGAAGAATTTAAAAAAAGAGTAAAAATTTGCTGTGTATTCTTTCGTGTCCCAAATTTAATAAGATGTAAATATTCTTCATTTAGAAATACATTTTTCAAGGGTAGTTTCCTTAAACATATATAAAAGAGATTAGTAATGCTATAAAGACAAAGCTAGCCATATAGCAGCAAGGTAATTAACTAAATGTCCATTAGGAAAGCAGATTTTCTGACAGAATAGAGTGGAAGAAATTTTCCAGGATTTGTAATAAATATTATGGCTTCAAATTTTATTATATTATTTCTTTCTTTATGAGTTCTAGGAATATGGGTGGAATTCTAGTGTAATTCTCAGAACATCGCTGCTGATGTGGTGTTAGCAGGCGAAATTTCCATACTGAAATTTTGCTGCTCATTCTGCCTAGCTGAGCTCTGTAAGCACCATCTGGGGGCTCCTTTGCCCCTAAACAAGTCTACTTACTCTTTTTAAGAAAATAAAATACAAGATATTTACAGAAATATGGTGTAAGCTCAGTCAATGTTCCTCCAACAATTCCAAATTCATATAAGAATATTTTCTTATCACTAGAGTTATATTATAAAGCCTGGAACTCCAGAGAAAAAAATGCTAAGCCCCCAAATATAAATATATTAGGAGCATGTTACCTCTTCCAAGACTTTTCCCTACCCTCTCAGCCTCTGTCTATGTCTCCCCAACTAGCATAGGCCATGGTAGGTCGCTAACCAGGGGAGACTACCTGTGAAGCAAGTATGGAGGGAACCCCCAGAGTCTAGTTTGGGGGTAGTTGCCATAGGCCCTCTGTTCTCTATCTCTGGGTACCAGAGCCTCCTCAATATCATTCTTTCCTCTACCCTCTGCCCTGTGGCCTTTTGGAAGCAGGCCATCTTTCTAGGGCTAATAAGCATATACAATTCCTGGGGGGATATTGGGCTGGCCTCTATCCAGAAAGTTTTCTCCCTTCTCCTCTTGTGAAAACTGACATTTCAGCATTAATGGAAAATTCACACCTTTGGGTTTCCATAACAGGGAAACACCAATGGAAGGCCATAAATGTTTCCAGACTTACAGATCTGACAGAAAGAGGGAACAACACATATGTTAAAAAGAAGAAGTTGTCAGGCTTCCTGTTTAATGAGGAAGGGTCCTAGCACCACTGGTTCACCTTTTCCTTAATGTCCATTAATAACCTAAAACAACGTAGTATAATATTATATATATATAAGCTTATATCTGCATTGTAAACTCAGAATAATAGTAGATGACAAGCCGGAGTCTAGGGTGAAATTTTACTACCTGCTGCATTAGTAGGGCTCAAATGCAAAACAGAATCTTGGCTACCCCAGACTAAACCAATACAGTATGGTAGGAAAGAAGAAATTAGAAAAACATTTTGATTTCCTACCATCATCTCTCCCTAGCTAACAAATTCATTTCAAGCTTCCATCCCTACTGCCCACCAGAGACTGAACTGTCAGTAAACAATGCAGCCAGCAGCCTAGACTACAAAGAAACTTCAAGGAAAAATAGGGTAAGAGAACAGAGGAAAGTGCTCAAAGAAATGCATGCTAAGGGATTTTGTCTTTTGTGTACAAAATCCAGACCAAAAAGAACTACTTTCTAAGCAATGAGAATCTGGCAAGTAAAAGAGAATTAACACCAATCTCACCTCTCAACTTAGTCTAAAAGAATGGCACTATATAAATATCGTGTTGATCAAGACTCTGCTGGAAATGACAAGAACCTAAATTGTCTTAAGCCAAAGAGGGGAGTTTATTGGTTCAGATATCTATACTGAAGAAAGGGCAGAGGTAAAGCTGAACTCTGGGACAACTACATCCAAGTGTCTCTCCTTCCTCCCTCCCTTCCTTCCCTTCTTCTACCCTTCCACACTTTCATCCTTTCTGCCTTCCTGCCTGCCTTCCTGCTTACCTGCCTTCCCACTTTTCTTCCTTCCTCCCTCGCTAACCTCCCTCTCTCTCCTCCTATTTCCTCCAGTCTCCTTTTCTCCCTACCCTCTTCCCTCTGTCCCTTCCCATATCTTTCTTTTCTGCATGTCAGCTTTAAGTGCAGACAAACACCCTCCAAATAGTAGGGAAACAAGACTTCCAGCAGTCCTGTACTCATACCCTAATGGCTCTAACAGCAGAATGCAACGGTATCTTCCCTGCCAGCTCTATTTTAGTCTTGAGGAAGGACATGGAGAGCTTTGGCTTAGGTTACATCGCCATCTCCATAGCAGGGGAGAGAGTAATATGACCAGCACGGCCTGGATCACATGTCTATGTCTGTCATCATGGTTGGATTGGGAGGAAAGGAGTAAGCCAAAGGAAGGAGGAAACGCTGTTAGAAGAAAGGGTGAAAAAATAACGTATGTGGTTACTACAAACAGGAGCCCTGGTGGTGTAGTTGTTAAGCGCTCAGCTACTAACTGAAAGGTCAGCAGTTCAAACTCACCAGCCACTTCACCAGAAGAAAGATGTGGCAGTCTGCTTCTGTAAAGATTTACCTTGTGTCATGGGTTGAACTGTGTTCCCCAAAAATATCTGTCAACTTGGCTAGGTCATAATTACCAGTATTGTATGATTGTCTACCATTTTGTAATCCTATGTGATTTCCCTATGTGTTGTAAATTCTATCACTATGATGTAATAAGGATTAGCGGCAGTTATATCCACGAGATCTACAAGATTAGATAGTGTCTTAAGCCAATCTTTTTTGAGATATAAAAGAGAGAAGCAAGCAGAGAGACATGGGGACCTCATACCATCAAGAAAGTAGTGCTGGGAGCAGAGCTCATCCTTTGGACCTGAGGTTACTGTGCTGAGATGTACCCAGACCAAGGGAAGAGTGATGCATCACAAGGACTTTCCTCCAGAGCTGACAGAGAGAGAAAGCCTTCCCCTGGAGCCGGTGCCCTGAATTCGGACTTCTAGCCTACTGGACTGTGAGAGAATAAACTCCTTTGTTAAAGCCATCCACTTGTAGTATTTCTGTTATAGCAGCACTAGATGACTAAGACACCTTGAAAACCCTATGGGGCATTTGTACTCTGTCCTATAGGGTCAACTATGAGTCAGAATCTACTCGATGGCAATGGGTTTGGTTTTTGGTTTACTACAAATGATTTTAAAGCATTGGAAATTGGGCTAGGTCAGTATTAACTTTCTCTCTAGGTACAGATTTTTCTTTAATTGAAACTTTGTTGAGGCATAATTGAAGTAGAATAAACTTTACGTATTCAAAGTATACAATTTGATCGGTTTTGACATTTGCATACACCCTTAAAATCATCACTACAATCAAGATAATGAACATTTTTATCATGTACAAAAATTTCCTCATTCATCTTTGCAATGCATCCTTCATTACAACCCCATACCCAGGCAACCAATGACCTGCTTACTATTACTGTATGTTAGTTTGCATATTCTAGAAATTTGCATAAAAGTAACCACACAGTACAGACTCTTCTGGCCTGGCTTCTTTTACTCAAGACTCTGAGTTTAGGAATTATCGATGCCATATACATAAGTAGTTTGTTTCTTTTTGTTGCTGAGTTGTATTCCATTGTATGAATGCACTATAATTTGTTTATCCATTCAACTGTTGATAGACATTTGGGCTGTTTCCAACTTGGGGCTATTTCAAATAAAGACGTTATGAATATTTGTGTACAAGTGTTTGTGTACACATATATTTTTGTTTTTCTTGGTTAATTTACCTAGGGGTAGAATAGCTGGGTCAAATGATGGGTATATGTTTAACTTTGTAAAGAAACTTCCATATTTCCAAAGTGGTTGTACCATCTTCTGTCCCCACCAGTAGTGTATGAATGTTTCAGTGCTTTACTTTCACCCAAACATTTAGTATGATCCGTCCTTTAAATTTCAGTGGAGCCCTGGTGTGGCAGTGGTTAAGAGCTCGGCTACTAACAAAAAGGTCAGAAGTTCGAATCCACCAGCCACTCCTTGGAAACCCTATGGGGCGGTTCTACTCTATCCTATAGGACCTGACTATGAGTCAGAAATGACTCGACGGAAATTGGGTTTGTTTGTTTTTTTTGAAGTGGTATTTCAGTACAGTTTTAATTGCTCTTACTTCATGATTAATGATGTTGAGCATCTTTTTTTTCCCCTTGTTATTTTACCTTATATTTATTTATTTATTTTTATTGTTCTTTAGATGAAGGTTTACAGAACAAATAGTTTTTCATTAAACAGTTAGTACACATATTGTTTTATGACATTGGTTAACAACCCCACGACACGTCAACACTCTCCCTTCTCAACCTTAGGTTCCCTATTACCAGCTTTCCTGTCCTCCTGCCTTCTAGTCCTTGCCCCTGGGCTATTGTGCCCCATTAGTTTCTTTTTGTTTTATGGGGCTGTTTAATCTTTGGCTGAAGGGTGAACCTCAGAAGTGACTTCATTACTGAGCTAAAAGGGTGTCCGAGGGCCATACTCTATAGAGATTTCTCCAGTCTCTATCAGGCTAGTAAGTCTGGTCTTTTTTGTGAGTTAGACTTTTGTTCTACATTTTTCTCCAGCTCTGTCCTGGACCCTCTGTTGTGATCCCTGTCAGAGCAGTCAGTTGTGGTAGCCAGGCACCATCTAGTTTTACTGGACTCAGTCTGGTGGAGGCCCTGGTAGATGTGGTCCCTTACTCTTTTGGACTAATCTTTCCCTTGTATCTTGTTTTCTTCATTCTTCCTTGCTCCTGAAGGGATGAGACCAGTGCAGTATCTTAGATGGCTTCTCACAGCCTTTTAAGACCCGAGACGCTACTCACCAAGGCAGAATGTAGAACATTTTCTTTACAAACTATGTTATGCCAATTGAGCCAGATGTTCCCCGAGACCATGGTCCCCACAGCCCTCTGCCCAGCAATTCAGTCCCTCAGAGAGTTTGGAAGTGTCTATGGAGCTTCCATGACCTTTCCTTGTACAAGTTATACTGGCTTCCCCAGTACTGTGTACTGTACCCTTCACCAAAGTTATCACTCATCTATTGTGATGTTGAACATCTTTTAATCTGGATATTAGCCATTTGGGGACTGTATGTTCAAGTTTTTTGCCTATTTTTTAAAGTAAGCTTTTTACCATATTACTGAGTGATAAGAGTTCTTTATTTGTCCTGGATATAAGATCTTTGTCTTATATATATTTTGTGAATATTTTCTACCAGTCTGTGCTTCTCTTTTCATTTTCTTAATGGTGTCTTTTAAATAGTAAGTTTTCATTTTTGATATAGTTCAATCCATCAATTTTTTATTTTATGTTTTGTGCTTTTGGTGAGCCTGGTGGTGCAGTGGTTAAAGCACTTGGCTGCTAACTGAAAAGTTGGCTGTTAGAACCCACCAGCCACTCTGCAGGAGAAAGATGTGTTAGTCTCCATCCATTCAGATTTACAGACTTGGAAACACTATAGGGCAGTTCTATTCCGTCCTATAGGGTCGCTATGAGTAGGAACTGGGTTTGGTTATTTGGGTTTTATATACGTATAAATAGACAAATATAGAAATTGATAACAATTTTTTTATCAATCCAAGATCTCAAAAATTTTACACCCATGTTTTCTTCTAGAAATTTTATAGTTTTAGATTTTATATGTAGCTACGTGACCCATTTTGAGTTAATTTTTGTTTATGTTGTAAAGTAAGAGTGGAGGTTCTTTTCTTCTTTTTTATACAGAAACCCAGCTGATCCACCACCACGTTTTAAAAAGGCTTTCCTTAGTTAAGGTGATATAAAGAAATAAAAGACTGGTATAAACTTAGAAAAATAAGGGTAAATATTAAGGTAACCACAAAAGAATCTAACACTTCTACAAATCAAAATAAAAAAGTAGAAAAATATAAAGACTCAGCAAACACAAAGTCAACAAAAATGAAAAAGATGAAAAAAATACATAAAGAAAAATGACTCAGCACAGAAAATTAAGGGGAAGAAAGAAACTGTGAACAACACACAAAAAGAGACATCAAGATGACAGCACTAAACTCATACCTATCAACAGTTACACTGAATGTAAACAGATTTAATGCACCAATAAAGACACAGAGAGTGGCAGAAGGGATAAAAAAGCATGATCCGTCTATATGCTGCCTCAAAGAGATGCACCTTAGACTTAAAGACACAAACAGGCTAAAACTCAAAGGATAGAAAAAAATATATCAAGCAAACAACCCTCAAAAAAGAGCATGAGTGGCAATATTAATTTCTGACAAAATTGACTTGAAACTGAAATCCACCAAAAAGGATAAGGAAGGACACTATATAATCATTAAAGGGTCAATACACTAAGGAGGACATAATTATAATAAATATTTACGCACCTAACGACAGGGCTCCAAAATATATACAACAAACTCTAACAGCACTGAAAAGAGAGACAGACAGCTCCACAATAGCAGTAGGAGACTTCGACACACCACTTTTGATGAAGGACAGAATATCCAGAAAGAAGCTCAACAAAGACATGGAAGATCAAATTCTACAGTCAACCAACTTGATCTCATAGACATATACCGAACACTCCACCCAACAGCAGCCAAGTACACTTTCTTTCCCAAAGCACATGGAACATTCTCCAGAATAGACTACATATTAGGCCATAAAGCAAGCCTTAACAGAATCCAAAACATCGAAATATTACAAAACATCTTTTCTGACCATAAAGCCATAAAAGTGGAAATCAACAACACAAAAAGCAAGGAAAAAAAAATCAAACACACGGAAACTGAACAACACCTTCCTCAAAAACTACTGGGTTATAGAAAAAATTAAGGATGGAATAAAGAAATTCATAAAATCAAACTAGAATGAAAACACATCCTAGCAGAACCTTTGGGACACAGCACAAGCAGTGCTCACAGGTCAGTTTACAGCAGTAAATGCACCTATCCAATAAGAAGAAAGGGCAATAGTCAAAACATTGACCCTACAACTGGAACAAGTAGAAAGGGAGCAGCAAAAAGAGCCCTCAGGAGCCAGAAGGAAGGAAATAACAAGAATTAGAGGAGAATTAAATGAAACACAGAATAGAAAAACAATTGAGAGTGTTAACAAGACCAAAAGCTGGTTCTTTGAAAAGATCAGCAAAATTGATAAACCATTGGCCAAACTGACAAAAGAAAAACAGGAGAGGAAGCAGATAACCCATATAAGAAATGAGATGGGTGATATCACAACAGACCCAACTGAAATTAAAAGAATCATAGCAGAGTACTATGAAAAATTGCACTCTAACGAATTTGAAAACCTAGAGGAAACGGACAAATGTCTAGAAATTCACTACCTGTCTAAATTAACACAGAGATAGAACAACTAAATAAACCCATAACAAAAGAAGAGATTGAAAGGTTATTAAAAAACTCCCAACAAAAAAAAGCCCTGGC
>NW_004443954.1:21243640-21275245 GCF_000243295.1 Trichechus manatus latirostris | reverse complement strand
AGGCAAAAAATATGAACAGGCATTTCACCAAAGAAGATATTCAGGCAGCTAACAGACACATGAAGAAATGCTCACGATCATTAGCCATTAGAGAAATACAGATCAAAACTACAATGAGATATCATCTCACCCCAGCAAGGCTAGCATTAATCCAAAAAACACAAAATAATATATTCTGGAGAGGTTATGGAGAGACTGGAACACTTATACACTGTTGGTGGGAATGTAAAATGGTACAGCCACTTCGGGAATCGATTTGGCGCTTCCTTAAAAAGCTAGAAATAGAAGTACCATACAATCCAGCTATCCTGCTCCTTGGACTATATCCTAGAGAAATAAGAGCTGTCACATGAATAGATACATTCACACCCATGTTCATTGCAGCACTGTTCACAATAGCAAAATGATGGAATCAACCTAGATTCCCATCAACAGACGAATGAATAAACAAATTGTGGTATATCCACACAACGGAATACTACACAATGATAAAGAACAACAACGAAGCCATGACACATCGTATAACATGGAGGAAGCTGGAACTTCTCATGCAGAGTGAATTTAGTCAGTCACAGAAGGACAAATACTGTATAAGACCACTATTATAAGAACTCAAGTTTTAAACACAGAAGAAAACGTTCTTTAATGCTTACGAGGGTGGGGAGGGAGGGTGAGGGTTATTTACTAACTAGATAGTAGATAAGAATCATCTTAGGTGAAGGGAAGGACAGCACACACTACAGGGGAAGTCAGCACAACTGGACTAAACCAAAGCTAAGAAGTTTCCTGAATACAATCAAATACTTTGAGAGACAGAGTAGCAGGGGGAGGGGTCTGGGGACCATGCTTTCAGGGGACATCTAGGTCAATAGGCGTAACAAAGTTTGTTAAGAAAATGTTCTGGATCCTGCTTTGGTGAGTGGCATCTTGGGTCTTAAAAGCTTGCAAGCGGCCATCTAAGATGCATCAGTTGGTCCCAACCACCTGTAGTAAAGGAGAATGAAGAACACCAAAGACATGAGTAAAGTATTTGCCCAAGAGACAGAAAGGGCCACCTAAACCAGAGACTTCATCAGCCTGAGACCAGAAGAACTAGATGATGCTTGGCTACCACTAGTGACCGCCCTGAGAGGAACACAACAGAGAGTCCCTGATGGAGCAGCATGCACAACTCAAATTCTAGTGAGAAGACCAGACTTAATGGTCTGACTGAGACTGGAAGTACCCTGGAAAGCATGGCCCCTGGATTGTCTATCAGCCCAGAACTAAAACAATTTCCAAGGCCAACTCTTCAGACAGGGACTGGACTGGACTTGGGACATAAAGTGATACTTGTGAGGAGTGTGCCTCTTAGCTCAAGTAGATACAAGAGACTAAATGGGCAGCTTCTGTCCACAAGTGAGATGGGAATGCAGAGATGGTTAGGAGCTGGTTGAAAGGACATGGGGAATCCAGGACAGAAAGGAGGAGTGTGCTGTCACAGAATGGGGTGAGCAATTAGGGTCACATAACAATGTATGTATAAAATTTTGTATGGGAGACTAATTCGAAATGTAAACTTCATTTAAACTACAACGATAAAAAATAAATAAGATTACAGCCAAGGGAAAAAAAAAAAAAAAAGGCTTTCCTTTTCTCCACTGAATTTTCTTGCCATCTTTGCTATAATCAATTGATAATATATGTGTGGGTCTATTTATGGATTCTCTGTTCTTTTCCATTGATCTGTGTGTTAATCTTTTCAGTAATAGCAAAGTGTCTTGATTACTCTAACTTTAGAAGTCCTCCAATATTAATATTTTTCAAAACTTTTTTCTCCATCTTAGCTCCACTGAATTTTCATATATATTTTAGAATTACCTTTTTCAGTTTTACAAATAAGCCAGCTAGAACTTTGACTGAGATTTTGTCAAATTTATAGATCAATTTAGGAAGACTTGCATCTTGACAAAAATGTGTTCCAATCCATGATATAATATATATATCTCCATTAATTTGTTTAGATCTTTTTAATTTCTCTTTCTACCAGTTAGTAGTTCACAGCGTAAAGGTCTTGAACCAATTTTGTTACATTTGTCCCTATCTGTTTCTATCAGTCAGGGTTCAATTAGAGAAGCAGAACTAGTATAATGTGTGGATTTGTAGCAGGAATTAGACCTTTTGCAATTGTGGGAACTGGTTAAACAGTCTCTAAGGTTGTTGTCTTTGTGTCTAATGCTGGAGCCTAAAGACCACAGGACAGGAAATAGAAAGGGAAGATAGATGTAAAGCGGGGAAGAGCAAAGACAAGCAGAGCCCATGAGCGTGAACTGAAATTCATGATCATGAGTTGCTTGGGATCCACAAGGCCAGACTAGAATTCTGTCAGCTCTCATTGACATTGCCTTCACCTTGATGAAGTGTGGGTCTTTCAGGGGAAACTTGCATCACATGATAAACACATGAATGAGCTACAGAATGAGTCTGCCCAACCTCTTGAGCATATAAACAAAATGGCTGTGTTTTAGGCTGGCTTCTCTAGAGAAGCAAAACCAGTGAAGCATGTATGTACATATATATATATATATATATATATATATATATACATTTATCTATCTATATATACATATATATATATATCTGTGTGTGTATATACATATATCTATATATATCTATATATATATATATATCTGTGTGTGTATATACAGAGAGAAGGAGAGAAAGATTTATCTCAAAGAAATGACTCACAGCAGTTGTAGACACTGGCAAGTACCAAGTCCATGGGTCAGGCATCAGGCTGGAGGCTGCTCCTGACTTAAGTAGCTGCAAGGGCTGACAAATCCAAGATCAGCAGGTTAGACAGCAGGCTGCTGGCTCACAGCCTGAGGAGGATGAAAAATCCCAAGATCAGCAGGCAATAGGGCAGGCCACTGGCTCAAGTCCCAAGAACCAGAGGTCAGAAGGTGACGAGCCAGATGCAGGATCCAGAGCAAGAAAAAGCCAGCAAGCTTTGACAGGAAGTCCATATATATTTGATGCAGGGCACACCCCTGGAGAAACTCCCCTTAAAACTGATTGGCTGATCACAAAAGATCACATCATGGAGGTGATTACATTATATCACAAAATGGAGCATAACTACATCACTACACAACTGCCAAACTACGTCATTACATAACTGCCAAATCACTGAGAATCATGGCCCAACCAAGCTGACACAATCTTAACCATCGCAGGCTGCTTCTTCACTTCTAATCTCCAAATCTTACATGAAATTATCTCTTGTGGCTCACCCTAACTGAATGTATACAGGGTAGGGAATGCCAGGAAACAGTTCATTCTAGACAAGTTGACACATTTCAAAGCCACCTCAGTCCACTCCTTGGTAACTTGACATTTCCTGTCAACTTGTACACATCTCTTTACACCACACTTAATTTCCAAATAGAAACAATAACATAGTCACATTCCCACCAAGCATGAGACAACTACCACTCATACAACTAAAACTTGGTAAGCCTTTTCCCAAAAGGAGATGCAAAGACTTTTCATTGTCTTAGGTTGATGTTCATTCTTCTTCTAGCTGATTCACACCCCTCATTTGATATCCTGTAACTCGAATACTGAAAATAAAGTGAACTACTATTAACACAACTTATAATAGATAGTAGGAGACTGGGACGGGGGACAAAACAAAAATATTGATGAATACATACTAACATATATCAAAGAATAAATACTCTTAACTGTCATAGTACTCTGTTCTCTAACTGGATACATGGTCATAAGTATTTATAATAAAATTTTTCTACTACCCTTCCCCCTGCCCTCAGCAAGCACCTTGGCTGTCATAGTTCCTTACCTAGCAGGTGACCCAAACTTTCATTATTGAAGGGTATGAATTATTAGTAGTCTTGCCTGAATTTGGTTATTGTAATTTTCCATTAACTTTAATCACAAGACATGGGAGTACTAAGAAGTGTCCTGCATTTCAGACATACTTCTCCTTACTGCCATTGTATAGTAGCAACCCAGCTGTCCCTTACTGGTCAGGATCAATCACTCCAGCCAGGACAGTAACTACTTTTTTTGCCTGTTAATTCACTTGCCTGAAGATCTCAAATGGGCCAGGTGGCAGTCTCAGCTTTCCATTCAGTGGAATCATTGTTGTGTCCCTTGGTGGAAGCACTCTTGCCTTTGGAATTAAGATCTCCAAATAAGCAGAGTCTAAGGTTGCAGGAACAGGAAGCAAAAAACTTGCTACTGGATCACTAGGGTTAATAGTAAGAGGAGACACTCCCAAACTAACCCTTGATTCTTGGATGTGCAAATCCTGGCAATGGGAGAAACGCCGCTATATATAAAATGTTAATTACGTCTTATACTGCATCCTGCAGGACATTCCTCAACCCCCTCGCCCCCCCTGCCAAAGTGTTGCCACCTGCCTAATGCCATAACTGGGTCTTCGAACAGCCACCCCACAATTTTATCAAGCGAGCTGCCTCAAGATGACAGGGAACTTGATAAGACTTAAGATTAATGACTTCCGTGATTCTGAGCCCACTGTTGTGCTTCATTTGTTGTGAAATGAGTTTCTTGATAGAAACTATGGTATGTAGAATACTGTGATGGTGAATACAGTTTCCATAATTCTACATATGGTGGTTTTGGCAGAAGTACTGCAGGCAGGGAAGACAAATCCACATCCAGAGTAATTGTCTATTAAAGTAAGAAAAAAAGAATGCCATTTTCCATGATAGAAATGGTCCAGCTTAATCAACCCGTCATCAGGGAGCTGGCTGATCACCTTGGGGAAGGGTGCCTTATTGAGGTCTTAGTCCTGGTCTCTACTGTTGGCAGGCTGGACACTCAGCAGTGGCTGTAGCCAGGTTGGCCTTGGTGAGTGGAAGTTCATGTTCCTGACCCCATGCATAACCTCTATCCCTACCACTATAGCCACTTTGTTCCAGAGCACATGGGGCAATGATAGGAGTGGCTGGGGAATGAGGCTTATGGGCATGCACAGACCAGGCTATGCTATCTGCTTGATTATTATAATCCTCCTCTGCTAAGGTCACCCTTTAGTAAACATTCACAAGGAGTACAAGTAAATTCATACTACGCCCATTCTGTAAGGTCTATCTACTTAACCTCTTCCCCTGAGGGTTGGCACTTACACTACCTGGAGAGTGAATGCCTCCTTAAGTTTTGTGCCCTAGGCACTTCACTTGCCTTGCCCTGGTACATATTCCTAAGTACAAGTTATTGAAAGACCCAGAAAATTCTTAGAACTTCTATTGACTAACTTTTTAGAAATTGAGAATGGGAAAGTTGCCAGAGTAGTGAAGTGGAAAAACTATTGGCCAATCCTTATCAGAAATGTCAGAAACCACTCATTCCTTTATTTAACATGGACTGCGTGCCAGGCTGAGCAATTGAAACTTTATGGTGGAGGTAGCTGGGAGCCATTGAAGAGATTTAAGCTAGTGGAGAAGAAATGACATCATTAGGTTTACCACATTACCCTATGTGGATGGTTGTCTCTGACTGCAATGTGGATGATGAAATGAAGGAGTAAGAGACTAGAGTCAGAGAGGACACAAGCTCTTCCTGAATGTACTTAAAAGAGGTGTTTGTCCAAATGGGACTAATGAGACACAGCAGTCCAGGGACAAGGGCCAGAAGGCAGAAGGGGACAGGAAAGCTGGTGATAGGGAACCCATGGTTGAGTAAGGATAGTGTTGATGTGTTGTGAGGTTGTTAACCATTGTTATAGGGCAACATGTGTACTAACTGTTAAATGAGGAGCTACTTTGTTCTGTAAACCTTCATCTAAAGTGAGAATAGCAGCACAATTGGAAGAGTGTAGTCAGTGTCACTGAACTGCGCATGTAGAAATTTTTGAAATGGTGTATCTTTGGCTGTGTATATTTTCACCAAAAAAAAAAAAAGGTCAAGAAGGGAGAGAGTTGACATGTTGTGGGGCTGTTAACCAATGTCATAAAACAATATGTGTACTACTGTTTCATGAGAAACTATTTGTTCTGTAAACCTTCACCTGAAGTACAATTAAAAAAAAAAAAAGAGGCAGTTGTCATTATACTTCAATTAATCTGACAAGAAAAGAAGTAGTGGTCAGTTCTCCTCAAGATAGCCTAGACTTAGGGTAGGGGCAGGGGTATTACTGGAGTGAGAGCCAAAGAGAAGCTTACAGAGTCTTAGAGAAACATATAGCTGCTTAAGAGATGGTAAAAAGAGGAAGAAGCATTGTAGGCAAAGAGACACCTGATGATGGAGATCAGTTTCAGAATGATCGGAGTATATGTTGTTGTTGTTAGCTACCATATACAACAGTTGAAACCATAAGAGTAGTTACTATGGACCTGGACAAGATAATGTTGGGGAATATCAGCCCCTAGGGAAGATTTTTTCATGAAGCTCTGGGAAATTCTAGAGCAGTACTTTGGGTCCTCAGGCAATTGATTCATTTACTCTTTCTCACCCCCAATTTGCACAAAACTGTGAAATTTGTTGTGAGGACTACTAATATCCAATCCATTAGGTGTTCATAAATGGTCAAAAAAAACAAACAAAATCCAGTGTCGTCAAGTCAATTCCAACTCATATCTACCCTAAAGGACAGAGCAGGACTTCCCCATAGGGTTTCCAAGGCTATAATCATTACAGAAGTAGACTGCCGCATCTTTCTCCTGCAGAGCAGCTGCTGGGTTCTAATCACCAACGTTTCAGTTAGCCGCCAAGCCTTTAACCACTGTACAACCAGGGCTCTCATAAATGACAGTTATTGTTACTATAATTATAAATAACGGTAACTTAAAGAATTGTGAAGTTATGTAAATTTGTGAATCCCTCTCCCAAACTGATAATTAGTGGATGTTACTCCGAAGTGGAATCATTGAGTGATGTAAATTGTTCAGCGCTCAGCTCCTAACTGAAAGGTTGGAAGTTTAAATCTACCCAGTGGCACCTCGGAAGGAAGGCCCGGCAATCAACAGCAACTGGTGATGTTTTTTGGTCTTACACTGAAATGAGATCTTGAATGAATTCTCTCTTAGGGTCATACTTGGTTTGGTCCTATTTAAAATATTAGCAATAGCTTAGATAAAAAACAGAATATAGGCTTATTAAATTTACAAATGACATCAAGCTGGGAGAAAAAGTTTATTTGGTGGCAAATTAGAATTCAAAAAGGAATCAAAATTGATGGCAGGTTACACTGCTAGGCATAATTAGCAGAATAAAAAAAGAATAAATCTACATTAATGTTCTTCCTGTTCTTCAAACATCCTGAGTTTATTTCCACATTAGGGTCTTTGCACTAGTTTTTACCTTGCCAGGAATGCTCCACTCACTCGGCTAACTCCATTGCATCATCCAGTTCTCAGCTCAAAGGCCACCTCTTTGGAGTGGCTTCCTTGACCACCTCATCTTAGATAGTATCATTGCCCCACCCAGCAGATAAAAAATAATTATTATAATTACTGGTGATTGGAAAGGGAAAGTTGGAAAAAAAAGAACAAGGATCTGTAATTGGAAAATATCCTTGGTGATAGAAAATACACTGGAGATCTCATGATAGAATTTTGCAAGACCAATGACTTTTTCATTGCAAATACCTTTTTTCAACAATATAAATGCAACTATACACGTAGACCTCACTGGATGGAATGCAGAGGAATCAAATTGACTACGTCTGTGGAAAGAGACAATGGAAAAGCTCAATATTATCAGAAAGAACAAGACCAGGGGTCAACTGGGGAACTGATCATCAATTGCTCATATGCAAGTTCAAGTTGAAGCTGAAGAAAATTAAAACAAGAGCAAAAGTATGACCTTGAGTATATCCCACTTGCATTTGGAGACCATCTAGAGAATGGACTTGACACACTGAACACTAATGACCAACAGTCAGACGAGTTGTGGATGACATCAAGGATATTACACATGAAGAAAGCAAAAGGTCATTAAAATGACAGGAAAGAAAGAAAAGACCAAATTGGATCTTGGAAAGACTCTGAAACTTGCTCTTGAATGTGGACTAGCTAAAGCAAATGAAAGAAATGATGAAGCAAAAGAACTCAACAGATTTCAAAGGGCAGCTCAAGAAGACAAAGTAAAATATTATAATGAAACGTGCAAAGACCTGGAGTTAGAAAACCAAAAGGGAAGAACACACTTGGCATGTCTCTAGCTGAAAGAACTGAAGAAAAAAATCCAAGCCTCAAGTTCCAATTCTGAAGGATTCTACAGGGAAAATATTAAACAATGCAGGAAGCATCAAAAGAAGATGGAAGGAATACACAGAGCCACTGTACCAAAAAGAATTGGTCGATGTTCAACCGTTTCAGGAGGCAGCATATGATCAAGAACCAATGGTACTGAAGAGGAAGTCTAAGCTGCAGTGAAGGCATTGTCGAAAAACAAGGCTCCAGGAATTGATGGAATACTAACTGAGATGTTTCAACAAACAGATGCAGCACTGGAGGTGCTCACTCATCTATGCCAAGAAATCTGGAAGACAGCCACCTGGCCAACTGACTGGAAGAGACCCCTATTTTTACCCATTCCAAGGAAAGGTGATCCAACAGAATGCAAAAATTATCAAACAATATGATTAATATCACACTCAAGTAAAATTTTGCTGAAGATAATTCAAAAATAGTTGCAGCAATACGTAGACAGGTAACTACCAGAAAGTCAATCCAGATTCAGAAGAGCATGTGGAATGAGGAATATTGTTCATTGCTGATGTCAGATGGATCCTGACTGAAAGCTGAGAATACCAGAAAGATGTTTACCTGTGTTTTGTTGACTATGCAAAGGCATTTGACTATGTAAATCATAACAAATTATGGATATCATTGTGAAGAATGGGAATTCCAGAACACTTAATTGAGCTCATGAGGAACCTGTACATAGACTTAGAGGCAGTTGTTCAAACAGAACAACGGGATACTGCGTGGATTGAAATCAGGAAAGATGTGCGTCAGGGTTGTAACCTTTTACCATACTTAATCTGTATGCTGAGCAAATAATCTGAGAAGCTGGACTATATGAAGAAGAACATGGCATCGGGATTGGAGGAAGTCTCATTAACAACCTGAGATATGCAGATGACACAACCTTGCTTGCTGAAAGCCCAGAGGACTTGAAGCACTTACTGATGAAGATCAAAGACCACAGACTTCAGTATGGATTACACCTCAGCATAAGAGAAACAAAATTCCTCACAACTGGACTGATAAGCAACATCATGATAAATGGAGAAAATATTAAAATTGTCAAGGATTTCATTTTACTTGGATCCAAAATCAATGTCCATGGAAGCAGCAATCAAGAAATCAAATGACATATTGCCCTGGGCAAATCCTCTACCAAAGACCTCTTTTAAGTGTTGAAAATAAAGATGTCACTTTGAGAACTAAGGTGCACCTGCTCCAAGTCATGGTATTTTCAATCTCCTCATATGCATTGGAGACCTGGACAATGAATAAGGAAGACCAAAAAAGAATTGATACCTTTGAATTATGGTGTTGGCAAAGAATATTGAATATTCCTTGGACTGCCAGAAGAATGAACATATCTGTCTTGGAAGAAGTACAGCCACAGTGCTCCTTAGAAGCGAGGATGGAGACACTTCATCTTACGTACTTTGGATTTGTTATCAGGAGGGACCAGTCCCTGGAGAAGGACATCACGCTTGGTAAGGCAGAGGGTGAGCAAAAAGGAGTAGGAGATGGATTGACAAAGTGGCTGGAATAATGGGCTCAAACATAGCAACAATTGTGAGGATGGCACAGGACTGGGCAGTGTTTCCTTTTGTTGTACATAGGGTCGCTATTAGTCGGAACTGACTCAAAGACACCTAACAACAACAACCCTGCGAATAGTAACATTAATATATACATGTTAATTTAAAGCAGGGAACGACAAATTCTTATCTGTTTTCTGTAACAGTGATTTAAATATTGATATATTTCTCCCCGGTGTTTTTTTCTTTTTAAGGCAAACATATTAGCAAATTCCTTCAACCATTAGTCACATAGCATGGTTTTGATTTCATCCATTATCTTGGTTACCAGTTTCCATGAAGAAAATTCCAATTTACGGTAACCCCATGTGTGTCAGAGTAGAACTGAGCCCTACAGGGTTTTCAGTGACTGATTTTTTGGAAGTAGATCATCAAGCAATTCTTCCAAGGTGCCTCTAGGTAGACTTGAACTGCCAGTTTTCTGATTAGCAGCTGAAAGCATTTTAACCGTTTGTACCACCAGGGACTCTGTTGTCTTGGTTATTCTCCCATAAATGTGTTTTATGTTGCCAATATTCTTTATGGATGGGTTTCAAACACAAAGCTCCCAATATGATTTTAGCACAGAGCAGAGCAGGATTATCCCCCTTTTCTTATAGGTTATAGATTTATTACTGCGACCTAAGATAACATTGGGATATCTGGTAAACACTTCACATTATGGAATTAAAGTTAAATGAATCTCTGAAGTCTAGCAGGCTTCCATTTCATGAAGTTCAATTGGGATGTGGTGGGTGTTTCTGCAAACCCAGTGTCTATTTCTGTAACAAGTTTATTTGATGGCATTTACAAATGCAGTAAGGCCCAACGTATACTGTTTTCTGCCTTTTTGCATCTAGATTCTGCCTAGACTCAGAGCGTGCACTGTTGTGTCCCGTACTCAGCATCCTTCCTTCCTCTCTTCAGGGAGTTGCTGTTCCCAAGCTAATACAGAAATAAAGCAGGGGCAACAAATAGGGAGGCCATTGTTCTCTGAACGGCGACTCTTGTTTTCTGTTTGTTGGCAGGAAGTGAGGGAGAAAGTGCTGGATTGCAACCTTCATTCTTGCCAGTGGTTTTGCTCTGTTTCATCTGACCAAAAAGCTTTAGGCTGTCAACTGCAATTCTTAATTCAAGTCCAGTGGTATTTTAATACTTTATGGGAAGTTGTCTCAGATTTTTGCGATAGGTTGACTGATAATTTTGATCTTTTCATTCTATTTGCAGCAAATTTATAGCTGTTTTAGAGAGAGATTAATGGGTATAATTTAGGGGCTACTATCTAGACATCACTTTAACTATTTCATTCCTTCCACCCACACCTTGGATTTCTTTACATGTACTGTTGGCTGGTTTTGTTGTTGTTGATGATGTTAGCTGCCATGAAGTCAGCTCCAATACACAGGGAGTCCACGTATAATAGAACAAAATGTTGCCCAGACTTGCACCATTTTCATGATCAAAGGTATGTTTGAGTCCATTGTTACAGCCACTGTGTATTTTGAGTGACTTCCTACCCAGAGGTCTCATCTTCCAGCACTATATCGGGCAATATTCTATTGTGATCCATCAGGTTTTCATTGGCTAATTTTCAGAAGTAGATTCCCAGGTCTTTTTTCCTAGTCTGTCTTTGTCTGGAAGCTCAGCTGAAACCTGTCCACCCTGGGTGACCCTGCTGGTGGCAGTTCCCAGAATCACAGCAACATGCACGTCACCACAGTATGGCAAACTGAAACATGGGTGGTGGTTGCCTACTCAGGGTAGACTAGTGGTTATTCATTTAAACTCATGAGAAGAACTCTATACTTACATTTTTTAAACTTCACCTTGTAAATTTATTTTTCCAACTTCTTGAGGTTGCTTTCGAAACTGTTTCTGTCATCTTTTCACTTAATTATATGCAACTTTATATTTTTCTATGACATAATAGGCAATGTTCTTGGTTAGAAATTTTGAAGTGGGAACTCCTTTCTTTGTACTTTTTAATACTTTTATTGAAATATAACTTACATCACACATACATATTTACATGTTTAATTAAAATGTCATTTACGTACAGACTTACCAGTTGTCATCGAGTTAACTCCAACTCATGGCGACCCCATATGTGTCAGAGTAGAACTGTGCTCCATTGGGTTTTCGAAGGCTGATCTTTCAGAAGTAGATTGCCAGGACTTTCTTCCAAGGCACCTCTGGGTGGACTCTATTAACTTTTCAGCTAGCAGCAGAGCACTTAACCACTTGCACCACCCAAGGGCTCCTACATACGGAATTACATATATTTAATTAAAATATAACATAATACACAAATGTTAGTTTTATATTTGATGCATTATTCATAAAACAAACCTCCAGGTAACAGTTACCCATTCAAGAAATGTCAAATTACTGCTCCTTCACAAGCCCTTCTTGTGCCTCTTCCAAGTTACTAACCCTACTCTCTCCCCAAAAGTAATCACTATCCCAAGTTCTAAAACTACTTATTAGTTTTGCCTGTTATTAAACACTGTATAAATGGACTTATATAGTACATTTATTTTGTATCTGCCTTCTTTTGTCTAGCGATGTGTTTGTGAGTTTTGTCTTCATGGTTGCGTGTAAGTAGCACATTTATTTTCATTGTTGTATAGTTTTCCATTGTATGAATATACACAATTGATTTAACCATTCTACTGTTGATGGACACTGGTTTGTTTCCAGTGTTTGGCTCTAATGAACATTGGTGCTATGAGCGTTCTTGTATATGTCTTTTGGTTCACGTATGTATGCATTTCTGTTGGGCATACACCTAAAAATAGAATTGCTGGGTCACAGAGTATGGGATGCTCAGTTTTAGTAGATACTGACAAAGTGGTTGTACCAATTTACATCCCAATTGTTCCATGACCTTCAGTTTTGTTTTTAACATTAGCCATTCTGGTTGGTGTATAGTGATAACTTATTGTGGTTTTAATTTGTATTTTTCTGGTTATCAATGAGGCTGAACATATATATGTGTATATATATATATATATATTTTAATACTTACCAGCCATTCAGATATTCTATTGTGAAATGCCTATTCAAGTTTTTTGTTCGTTTTTCTTTGTCTGTGAAGTTCTTTACATATTTTGCCTATGAGACTTTTGTCTGTCATATGTATTGGAAATATTTTCTCCTAATTTGTGGTTCTCCTTTTTACTTTCTTAATGTGGACTTTTGGACAAAACTTCCTAATTTTAATGTAGCCCATATTATTTACGTTTTATTTTATGGTTAGTTCTTTTTGTGTCCTGTTTAAGAAATCTCTGCCTGCTACATGGTCATGAAGATTTTCTCTTAGGTTTTTATTTAGAAGATTTATTGTGCTACCTTTCATATTTAACAATCAACTTGAAATTGATTTTTGTGAGTTAGGAGTTCAAGTTTTTTGTTTCTTTGTTCTTTGTTAGATAGATACCCAATTGCCCCAACACAATTTATTGGAAAAATCAATCTTTGGCACTGCTTTAGAGTGCCACTTTGTTATAATCTATTGTCCATATGATTGTAGGTCTTTTTATGGACTATCTATTCTGTTGTAGTGATCTATTTGTCTATCTAATCAATTGTCTAGCCAACACCACACTGTTTTAATCACTGTAGTTTTATAACAAGTCTTGTATTCGGTAGTAAATATCCCCCAACTTTGTTCTTTTTTAAGGTAGTCTTAAATAAAATTGTTGAAACGTGATTTATTTCTTTCGTGTGTGTGCATTTTTTTTTTAATCCAATAGATGATAAGCTACTAAAAGGCAGGATCATCTTTTTTACTAGGAAAATGAATTAAGAATTGTGAAGTGTTCACATCTGTGTGATAAAATCTCTCTTCTGTTAACTAGATTAATATCCTTGCTGGGCCCAAACTGGAATGAACAGTGTATCTGGTAAAGCTTGGTCCATATTCAATCACGCCAGGTGATTGGGTGAATTTAAATGCATTTGGTGGACGTATAGCCCTGTTTTAACATTATAAAATCATATGGCTCTGGGCTTTTAATAGATAGCCTTAAATACTCAAAACATATTATTTTCTAAGGAGCTCTACTGGTTCAGTGGTTAAGAGCTAACCAAAAGGTCGGCAGTTCAAATCCACCAGGCGCTCCTTGGAAACCCTATAGGGGCAGTTCTACTCTGTCCTATAGGGTCGCTATGAGTTGGAATCGACTCGACAGCAACGGGTTATTATTTTCTAACTCAGTCTTTAGGACTATTTGTTGTTGTTGTTAGTTGCCGTCAAGTAAATTCCAACTCATGGAGACCTCATGTGTGTAGATTAGAACTGTGCTACATAGGGTTTTCAAAGCTGTCACCTTTTGGAAGCAGATTGCCATGTCTGTCTTCCAAGGCACCCCTGGGTGGGTTTGAACCACCAAACTTTTGACTAACAGTTGTGCACTTAGCCATTTATGACACCCAGGGACTCCGTTAGGATTACCAAACTCATATGAATAATAAATATTTTGCTTCTAAAATCCATAGAATTATTCCTGGTAGCAAAATAAAATATTTTTTATTCCTAATTGATGTCACTTCTTTATACCTAGTCCTCTATAGAAATACAGAACAATTGATCAGGCTGCTGGGCACCTCACCCCTCGAATTTTATATACTTTAAGAATTTTTGTCTCTTCTCTATCTTCTCATGACCTATTTCCTATTATTTAAAAATTCATCTTTGCTATCTTTAAAATGTGGTGGTAAAAGCTAGGCAAAACAAAAAGTAAGGGCAGGTTTATTTCTCAAACCCTGAAATTAATATTTTTTCCAAGTATACCTTCGCAGCAGCATTTGGGCTTTTTTAAAACAAAGGTTCTCAAAAAATATCTCATATTCAGTTTAAAACATCTCATATTCAGTTTATGATCAACTATAATGAGGTAAGCCCTCACCCATCCATGACACCTCAGCCAGATTAATTTTGTAGGAAGATAAAGCAGATTATACAGCTTTGTCTAGTGGTGAGGCCTTACCTCACCTCCCACCACTCCTTGCTCACTAAATTCCAGCCACATTCATCTTCCCTTTCCTCAGACACACCTAGCCCACTCCTGCCTCAGGGCGTTTTCAAGAGATGTTCCCTCTGTCTGGAATGCAGATTCTCCTCATCTTTGCATGGCTGATTCCTTCTACTTCCTCAGGTCTCAGCTCAAATGCCATCTCCCCAATGAGACCTTTCTGATCACCTAATCTAATTTAACTCCACATTTCTAGAGTAACTTGCTTTCTATCATACCATCCTATTAAAAAACAAATAAACAAAAAATTTATCACCATTCAAAATTATACATTTATTATTACTTGATTGGTGGCCCTGGGAGGTGCAAATGTTTAAAGCACTCAGCTACTAAACGAAAGATTGGAGATTTGAGTCCAACCAGAGGCACCTTGGAAGAAAGACCTGGGGAATCTACTTCTGAAAAATCAGCCATTGAAAACCCTATAGAGCACAGTTCTACTCTGACACACATGGAGTCCCCATAAGTTGTAATTGACTCAACAGCAACCGATACTGGTATAATTTGATTGCATTTGCTCTCTCACCATGAGAATATGGTGGCTCCATGAGCACAAGAACCTTGCCTGCTTGTTTGCTGCTGTGTCTTTCTAGCCTCTTAAGCAAAGCCTAGAGGAAGAAGGTTTGCAAGGTATGTGGACAGAATGAATGAGTGGATAAATGAATGAGGGCTTGAACACTCTTTATCATATGCCCATTCCACTTGCATTTTCATCTACTGTCTTTCTCGTAATTCTGACTTATTACTATACAAACATTACATGCACTCTGTACTTAAAGTTTGTCTGAGTCTGTAACTGCCGAAATCTTATCTTGCTTTATGAAATCTACGAGTCTATTAATATACCCAACACCTGTTTGTCAGTTTGTGTACTGTGGTGGCTTGCATGTTGCTATGATGCTGGAAGCTACGACACCCATATTTCAAATACCAGAAGGGTCACCCATGGTGGACAGATTTCAATGGTGCTTCCAGACTAAGACAGACTGGGAAGAAAGGCCTGGTGATTTACTTCCAAAAATTAACCAATAAAAACCCTATGGATCACAACAGAATATTACATGATATAGTGCTGGAAGATGAGCCCCCTAGCTTGGAAGGCACTACACAACGGCGGCAACAATGGACTCAGACATACCAACGATCATGAAGATGGTGCAGAACTAGGCAACGTTTTCTCCTGTTGTACATGGGGTAGCCATGAGTCAGAGCCAATGGCAACTAACAACAACATACAATCATACAAACATTATCTTTTGCATATAAATGTTTTAGATTCTTTAATCTTTGATCAGTTGCAGTGTTTTCAATGATTGAAAGGCCATGCCTGCCATTTGGCAGCCAAAAAACCAAACCCATTGCCGTCGAGTTGATTCCGACTCATAGCTACCCTATAGGACAGAGTAGAACTGCCCCATAGGGTTTCCGAGGAGCACTCAGTGGATATGAACTGCCGTCCTTTTGGTTAGCAGCCGAGCTCTTGACCACCGCACTCCCAAGATATTTCATGCTATTACTGCATCCAAGTAACTTTATAAATGCCAGAAGTTTCTGTTATATACAATATTCTTAGGTTCTCTTTTAAGAGTTTTGAAGCTTTTCTTATCATTCCAGAGGCGAAAAATCTATATAAATTAAAAAGAATAGAGGCTGGAAATATGTTCGCTTACTTGTGCTTGGAGTTATTCCACTCCTTGTACATTATGTGGCTTACCTCAACTTGTGGAAAAGTACAGTAAGTCCTTCATTGTAAAGGATGTTGTTACAGTATTATGTAGCTTATATGGTTTACTCTTTCTTGCAAATATTTTATAATAAACACAAAATATGTTGAAATCTTTTACGGATGATTAATGTCAATTTGCTTAATGAAATATATATTTTATCTATAAAAGTTCTTTTTAAAAAGGTATATTTCTGCCAGTTCCTCACCTCTACTGAAAAAGTTCCAGACCTACAAATGTGCCTTTAAGTTTATTGAAGTCATTTATTTATAGAAGCTTATGCAGTAAGTCAAAGCTGTCCATTGGGAGAGACAAAAAAGAAAAATTCTGAGCTATTACTATGCCAGGTTTGTTTATAAAAGCAAATATACAACTTTTATACTCCAAATAACAATTCTTCTACTGTTATTTTGTGGGAGGGTGGATTACATTAATGTGTACAGTGCATTCAGAATATATTGTTGTTCGGTGCTGTCAAGTTGGTTCCAACTCATAGAGACCCCACGTGTTAGAGCAGAACTGCCCCATACGGTTTTCTTGGCTGTAATCTACGAAAGCAAATCACCAGGTCTTTCTCCCATGGAGCCGCTGGGTAGGTTCAAACCTCCAACTTTTTGGTTAGCAGCCAAGTGCTTAACACTGTGCCACCAGGGCTCCTTATCCAGAATACATGCCTCCATGTATTACATTCAACATCAAGTATTTTTAAAAAGATAAAGTTTCCAGAATTAATCACAATTGTATGAATTGGCATCTTTCTGAGACTCTCAATGGTCTCTTGTCAATTTCACTAAAAAAAAAGCAACATATTTTTGCATGTGTTTAAATCTTGAGCACTAAGAGGCCATTAAAGATTTATTTGCTTTATTTTTCTTTGGAAATTTGAGAACTCATGGGAACTTAAAATTATTTTGTTGTATTTCAAATAATTCTGATTTATACATACTAATGACATTCAAAATTAAGATCATTACAAAAACATAGACTAAAATTTCCTTACTTCAAAATATCACTTATTTTTACATACAATGTCAAAACATCTGTTTTATATAAAAACTTGCTAGATATTAAACCATATAATTATGATTCATATTACTGCATATTTCAACTTAATTCTACTTTTATTTGTACATTAAAAAATCTTATTGTATCATTTTATCACACCAGTCAACAACGGAGGCAAAAAATACTCAACAATGATATTCTACTTCAAAGTTAGAGATAAATGGCCAGTGTCTTTCTAATCTAGAATATTTTGAAATCTTTTTATAAGCCGTTATGGATTGAATTGTGTACCTCCAAAACGGGAATAGAGTTTTCTTTGTTATAGTAATTCAATCACACCTGAGTAGGATAGGTTCTAAATCTAATCACTTCTGAGTTATAAGAAAAGCAGATTAGACACAGAGACACAAACACACGGGGGAAGAGAGATGCCATGTAAGGATCATCTGCAAGCCAATGAACACCAAGGAACCAAGGAATGCCTGGGGCTACTGACAAAGAAGTAATCAACACTGCTGAGACCCTGATTTGGACTTTATCCTCCAGAATTGTGAGAAAATAAATATCTGTCCTTTAATGCTATCCACTTGTGTTATCTGTGTCATGGAAAGACTAGGAAATTGAGACAAAAATTATCATTCAACTTGCTGATGTGCTATTCGCCATTCACCAACGATGCTTAATCCTACCATTCCTATACATACTACCTTTCTTTTTAAAATCTTTGTCTCCCATAGGTTCCTTAGAGAAGTCATAGATTTTCCTTTTATCTGTCTTCTTTTATTTACAATTGTAATTTCTCTCTAAGAAAAACCTTGCCCTCTTTTTAACCCTTCCATTATGTAAAGTCTTGTTCAAACTTCATTTCCTCAAGGAAACTTTTATAATTATCCCTACCTGGCTTGTCTTTGAGGTATCTGTTTGGCACCTATTTGAAATCAATCTTGCATTATACTTATTTGACCTTGTCGATCTGTTCATTTTTTTTAATGTATGTATTCGATTGCCTAAAGGATTGAAAACTATCTGTGGACAGCAATCACATCTTATAATTTGCCTGTGACTCCTCTCAGCACTTTTGCATCATATGCACAATGGACATTCTACAGTTTAGTGAGTGGATCATTGGAAAAACTCTCATTATGACAGAACACAATTATATACAGGTATGTTTCCATAAATGATGTAATAATTTTATTCTAGGTTTGCAGTCAGAGCAAATTACAGCCTACGTACATGAATCTGTTGCTCAGACAGTGGTTTATTAAAATGCCTTTTTAAAATATAATAAACATCTACAATTAAATAGGTTTGTCTTGCTTAAAAGAGTCAATAGTTAAGAACAGCAAAGAGTTTCTCTGCTGAACTTATCAATACATTTACATATATAAAGATACATAGATAAATACATATATTTAAAAGCTTATGGACAACCTAGCTATTCACTAATGTCACATTGACTCATTTCAGAAATGTCACTGTAAGTCATAAAACATTTTGCAAAATAGTATATAGGGCACTCACAGTTACAAAACTGAGTCTGTTGTGGCAGAGAGGAAGTCAGAGTCTGTGGGAAAAAAAGACAAAAAATTAACAAAGTAAAATTTTCTAGCACTGGTTATTGTGCGCACCACTGCAGAGGGCACCATTTGCAGCACATGGAGCGGGCAGTGCAGGCTAGGTGGTTTCATGTGGCAGCCCTGCGGGAACTAGACAGTGTAGAGAGGGACACTGTAAAACTATAAACTTCAGTGCCACTCCTTAGCTAAATAGTCTTGAAACTATTACAGATGTTAATCTATGTCGAAATGTGCAATGGTCCTTACCAATCATTTTACTTAGTAGAAAATAAAAATAAAATATGAAAAGAAGTAAATTATATATTTATTTATAAGTCAATAAAATAACACTAAGGGATAAAGCAAAAAATATGACATGACCAACATCTAAATATTAAATTTTTTCATAGTCTAAATTGTTTACAAATGTATCATGACCATTAAAAATGTTTATTGCTTACATGGGACCCCTGGGGGTGCAGTGGTTAAGAGCTTGGCTGCTAAAAAAAAGGTTGGCAGTTCAAATCCACCAGCGCTCCTTGGAAATCCTATAAGGTAGTTCTACTCTATCCTGTAGGGTCGCTATGAGTCAGAATAGACTCAACCACAACAAATTTGACTTGTTTTACTGCTTATATGAGGTTTATGTCTCTAAGCAGAAAAAAAAAATTGTGGTGACGTTTCAGTCTCTAAATAAAACTATCATTTAGAAAAGTTAAAATTAATCATCTTATGCTAAATTAAAGGCAAGTTATAAGCTTTCATATTAATTATGTGTTCTGGGTTATTTCTCAGTTATATAACAGTATCTTTTTAGATATTAATTAATTACATAGAACATTGAAAACCAAAATTTGTTACCTAACTTATTATCCCGAAAATAAAATAGACTTTCTAACTGAAATTCTTTCTAGAAGAAGTTGAGGCACAGGGAAACAAACATAATATCATCTATTTCATCAACATTTTATTTAGTTATATTAAGTTAAGGAGTAGACTGCAGTGTTTACCTGACAACTTTTCTGTATGTATATGGAAAATGCAATCTGTGTGTTATATATATGTATATATATATTTAACAATAATAAAAAAGAAAATGCAATGTTTTGGTTGGACTAGAAATTAGTGGGAATATAGTCTGCATGTGGGCACATAACTACTCAGACACACTATAAAGATAGATTATGCTCCCAATTTAATTAGCCAAGAATACACTAAAAAATTATACATATGTATATGCATATATATTAAAAAAAAAAAACCAAACCCATTGCTGTTGAGTCGATTCCAACTCATAGCAACCCTATAGGACAGGGTAGAACTGCCCCATAGGGTTTGCAATGCTGTAATCTTTACAGAAGCAGATTGCCACATCTTTCTCCATCAGAGCGGCTGGTGGGTTTGAACCACCAACCTTTCCATGAGCAGCCAAGTGCTACCACTGCTATATGTATATATATCCTATATATGTATATGTATCTCCTGTATATGTATGTATAAATCTATATATACATACATATATAAAACCACCTAGCTGCAGCAGCAGGTAACCCAGGCAGCACAGGAAGATGCCCTCAGGATATGACAAGCTCAATAGTTCTTCTACCTATGTTTTTGTTAAACTAGGGGCATACATTTCCATTCTGAAAGAAATAAATTATCATTTAAGAAAATATTAGCAAGGCCACCTTCTCACGGGGAGAGAAAGCAGAGACGTTTTCCAGCTTGCCTAAAGAGCACTTCTGCCTCAAGGTCCCCAGTTTTCTGAAAAGCCCATTTTCTTACATACTGTGTAGTTCAAGAATTGTCATCACAAATCTATTTTCTAACTATAATATTTGCATTTAGAGAGAAATTGTTCACAGGAGATTATAATATTTTGCTATTGATATTTTCTGATATATGGTGTTATGAATTGAATGGCGTCCCCCTAAAATATATACTGAAATTTTGGCCCCTATACCTGTAACTGGAAATCCTGGTGGCGTAGTGGTTAAGGGCTACTGCTGCTAACCAAAAGGTCAACAGTTCAAATCCACCAGGCGCTCCTTGGAGACCCTATGGAACAGTTCTACTCTATCCTTTGAGGTCACCATGAGTTGGAATCGACTTGACTGCAGTGGGTTTTGGTTATACCTGTAATATGATCCTATTTGGAAATAGTATTTTCTTTGTTATGTTAATCTGGTCAACCCAAGTAGTATGGGTTCTAAATCTAATCACTTGTGAGTTATAAAAAGAACAGAATGGACACAGAAACACACACAGAGGAAGATAAATGCAGTGTGAAGATTTTCTGTAAGCCAAGGAAAGGAATGCTCAGGGCTAAGGAAAGAAGGAATCAACACCACTGAGACACTGATTTGAACTTTTAGCCTCTGGAACTGTAAAAAAATAAGTTTCTGTTCCTTAAAGCCACCCCTTGTGGTATCTGTGTTACAGCAGTTCTAGGAAACTAAGACAAGTAGTTTCATAAATCTTTCTGAATCCAAGTAAGACTTCAGTCTTCCTGTAATCCCTCATTCCCACTCCTCCCTGGGTTCTGATGTGCACCTTTAGATGGGAAAGAGGCCCTAGTGGTTGCTGGTAGCTGCACTCAGACTAGGTGCCTGGCAGGAAGACAGCACTCAAGGGCTCAGGACTCAGAGGTGTAGGAAATACTGCAGTGTAGAGACTCTATACCAGTTCCTAGGGACGGGAAGTCGATGAATGTAAAGTGATACAGTAATCATAACACTATCAAAGTATGTAGTTATCTCGGTGTCTGACACTCCTTTGTCAGTTGCTCTGATTTTGCTAAGTAGTGTGAAAGATTTCAAAAGAAGGGTTAGCTACATCCCTTGTTCTCATACAGCTTACAGTCTAGAGAGGTTAATAAGGAGCCACCCAAGACCGTATTTATTAAAGTACTTAATTGCATGGGACAGTTTAGTAGTGCCTAGTGAGTCGGAATCGACTTGGTGGCAATGGTTTTTTTGTTTGTTTGTTTTTTAGTGAGTATTGGGATTCCCTGGGTAGTGCAAACGGTTAATGTGCTCGGCTGCTAACTGGAAGGTTGGCAGTTTGAATCCACCCAGACGAGCCTTAAAGAAACGCCTGGTGATCTACTTCCAAAAAATTAGCCATTGAAAATACTATAGAGCACAGCTCTACTCTGACACACTTGGGGTCACCATGAGTCAGAATTGACTCGATGGCAACTAGATTTTTTTTTTCAGTGAGGTTTGAGTTAATAACAATAGAAAGATTTGAAATCTAAGAAATATGAGAACTAATCACATGTAATATAGGAAAAGCCCTTCTAAGAATAGCATGATTAAGAAGTTTACTAAGAGTTTGGGAACCCAGCCAATCCACAGCTCATAACAGATTATCATGCTTTATGATCATGAGAAAACTGATTGTACTAATATTTTAAATTTCTACTTACCTTTTTCTTTCATAAAACTCCAAACTATCAGCTAAATAGGACATGGAGGCTGTTACAGGAAGAAGTGTATATTGATAAATGTCATATCACACCTTAATATTTTTTGTAGCCAATGCTGTGTGTATCCATACTTCTGTTATATCAGAAACACCAAAATGGCAACATATGTCGAGTTTCTTTTCCAAAAGATTTCACCATACCATGATTTAGAATTCTTTCTGTATATTTTCTAGCAGTTTGGATGAAGGTTTTTTGGATTGGGTGAAGTGGGTGAGTTGGGGAGGAGAGACCTCCAGTCTTTTCCTAGCCTGCCTCTCCCCATCCCTCTTCTATGACAAACTGCTTAGGGATTTACAAATATTAATGTTCTCGAAGAATATCTATTTAGAAATCTTGGCTATTGGTGGACAAACTAGCAGAGGATGAAGGATTTGTGTAGCTTTATGAGTAAATGAAACGAGGTGAGGTCAGTGACCTACTGCTCGAAAGATTGATTTTTACCAATTTGGAGACTAGAGGGATAACCATAGAAGGAGTAATAAAGAATACAATTGACTGTTCCTATGATTGCACAATGCACTGGGAAAGCTATTGTACTAAGTGCAGTTAGATGTGGATAACTAGATGAGTGAGTGAAAACATTGAAAGAGAGATTTAGTGACAGAATGAGTGAGGGAGGAGTGAGTGGGTGAATGAGCTAAAAGTCATATCTGTACCAAAATCACTCTGGCATTTTGTTAAAATTTGCAGGTGATTTCTACAAATGTCAAAAATACCATTGCTCATCCTGTAGATTAATACCAGATGACTAAAAAATAGAATGCCTGTGTGAAATTCTGAATATATCTTCTGGTTTCAAATCATTACCAAACACTTAGAAATTACAACATATATTTTTAAAAAGAGTTAAAAAAAAATACACGTTGAACCGTAAGTCTGAGCACTTACATTAAAAGTGTTTTGAATAGAGGAAAATAGTTATTATGTACTGGGTGGCTCAGAGACCTCATAGTCCCTACTTGTTCTTCCCCTGTGTTTGCTGTCTACTTATTATCTGTTTTGCTCGTTAGCATCTCTGCTGCGTAAAGGCAGAAAGGAGAAGGAAGGTGAAAATGAGTTAACTTTTCTGGCATCTAATGAACTGGTTTAATATTCGATCGCACAGAGGTTTGAATGAAGTTAGGGATTTCAGTTATTTGTGCCATTCCGATTTTTGATTGTAGGGATAGTGGGAATTAGTGAGCTCTGCACCAAACTGAGAGGACCCCTGGTGGCAGAGTGGTTAAAGCACTCCACTGCTAACCAAAAAGTTGGCAGTTTGAACCCACCAGCTGCTCTGTGGGAAAAAGACGTGGCACTCTGCGTCAGTAAAGATTACAGCCTTGGAAACCCCATGGGGCAGTGCTACTCTGTCCAACAGTTTCGCTATGAGTGGAACTTGACTCCACCACAATGAGTTTGGCACCAAATTGGTTTATATTTCTATTAAGTAGCCTAGCATGCTAAGTTCACTGCGCCACACATGGTTTTAAAACGCTCCACCTGTTTAGTACATTGTTTCACATTGTCTGTGAGAATGCTAAGGCACATATATTAACCTAATATTCCACATGCTATGCAAGCAAATTCTGACAGCTTAATCCTTTCAAAATAGTTGAAAATCTGGAAGTAAGTGAAAGTCCCAGGCCAAATAAAAATAAGAGCTCATGGTCTTATTTCATGGAAGCAGACACTTCACATTGGTTCTCAAGCATAGGTCACAGTTTTATGCCTGGGAAGGACTTCAACAATTTCAACTCCCTCTGCATAATTATCTTGTTAAAACCAAAACTAAACTCATTGTCGTCAAGTTGATTCCGACTCATAGCGACCCTATAGGACAGAGTAGAACTGCCCCACAGGGCTTCCAAGGAGCAGCCGGTGGATTCGAATTGTCAACCTTTTGGTTAGCAGCTGAGCTCTTAACCACCCCATTAACTTGTTACATACAATGTTAGGTAATCTAGAATTTCTCAGGAAATTTTTATCTGTGTCTTAACAGAATAGGAAAATCTATTTTGTTCAGCTCAATGAAACAGACAGTATCTGTGGCTCCTCCACGGCCTCAGCTCCTGTGTTCAGTCCTTGGTATTGACCAGCCTCTGGGTTCCAGGGACGCAGCCTCTTCCTTATCTATGTCCTTTGTTATAGCAGTTTCCTGCTTTTGCCAAAATCTGGGTTGACTTACCTTCGCCTTTGTCCTGTCAGCTTCTCTAGCCTTTTGTACATTGTTGTTGTTGTTAGTTGTGGTGGATTCCATTCCCACTCACGGTGACTGCATGTACTCAGAGGAGAACTGCTACATAGTTTTTTTACTTTTTATTTTTTTTCATTAGACTTCAGGTGAAGGCTTACAGAACAAATAGTTTCTCATGAAACAGTAGTACACATATTGTTTTATGACATTGGTTAACAACCCCACAACATGTCAACCCTCTAATTTCTCAACCTTTTTTTTTGGTGAAAATACACATAGCCAAAGATACACCATTTCAAAAATTTCTACATGCACAGTTCAATGACATCGACTACGCTCTTCCAATTGTGCTGCTATTCTCACTTAAAATGAAGGCTTACAGAACAAAATAGTTTCTCATTTAACAGTTACTACACATGTTGCCCTATGACAATGGTTAACAATCTCACATCACATCAACAATATCCTTACTCAACCTTGGGTTCGCTATCACCAGCTTCCTTGTCCCCTTCTGCCTTCTGGCCCTTGTCACTGGACTCCTATACCTCGTTAGTCCCATTTGGTTTAACGGGGCTGTCCACTCCCAGGCTGAACGGTGAACCTCGGAGATAACTTCACCACTGAGCTAAAAGGGTGTCTGGGGGCCATACTCTCGGGGTTTCTCCAGTCTCTGTCAGGCCAGTAAGCTTGGTTTTTTTTTGTGAGTTAGAATTATGTTCTACATCCTTCTCCAGCTCTGTCCAGAACCCTCTGTTGTGATCCTGGTCAGAGCAGTCAGTGGTGGTAGCTGGGCACCTTCTAGCTGTACTGAACTCAGTCCGGTGGAGGCCTTGGTAGCTGTGGACCATTAGTCCTTCGGATTAATCTTTTCCTTGTATCCTGTTCTCTTCATTCTCCCTTGCTCCCGAAGGGATGAGACCAGGGGAGTATCTTAAATGGCCGCTCACAGGCTTTTAAGACCCCAGACACTACTCCCCAAGGTAGAATGTAGAACATTGTCTTTATAAACTGTGTTATGCCAATTGAGATAGATGTTCCCCAAGACCATGGTCCCCGCAGCCCTCTGCCCAGCAATTCAGTCCCTCAGGGAGTTTGGATGTGTCTATGGGGCTTCCATGACCTTTCCTTGTACAAGTTGTGCTAGTTTCCCCTGTATTGTGTACTGTCTCACCCTTCACCCAAGATACCACTTATCTATTGCCTATTTAGTATTTTCTCCTCACGCCTCCCATCCCTGTACATAGAGTTTTCAAGACAGTGACCTTTGGGAAGCAGATTGCCCAACACCTCTGGATGGCCCCTGACTGTTATTGACAGGCAGTGGCAATGAGCAGCAGAGGCCTAGGGTATATCTGAGTGGAGTCAGGAACAGTATTTGTTTGTTTAATTTCCAATCCACTGAAGTCAGATATTTACATGAATAAAAGACAATGCAGTAAGATGTCCCAGCAATGCCAAATTGCTATAAGGGTTTCTAAATGCCTGTTTTCACATTCTAAACGTACCCTGCCCTACAGCAGTAACAAACAATTCACAGGCCAGCTGCCCTCTGACTAGCCTGAATCTAGGACATAGCTAGAAGAAACTGCTCTGAAGATCACAAACTAGGTAGAATTTGAGATGAAAAGTTCTGAGTCACTGGCAAATAGGTAGCTGGGGACGAAGAATTGGAAGAAACCACATAGGAAGAGCATGATGACAGAAAATAGAGGTGGATTGAGACCAGGACCCTCATGAGCACAGAATTTGAAGGGCTATGGAGAGCAGGTCAGAAAGATGACTAATAACAAGCAGACCCTTGGAAGAGAGAAGCCAGGAGTGAAGGTGGAGGACAGAGAAGCCAAAGCGATGGCAGAGAAGCACCAGCTCAATAGCATGCAGTTGGGTCCATTTAGGGTGGGTGAGCACCCTGGGCTGCATACCTCACAAAGGCACCCAATTCAGTGCACTCTGCGGATTAAGGCAGACACATACATGTATTATACATTTTAGGAAGAATTCCATCCAAACAGTGAACATGAAGGGTTTGTAGTCTTTTACTTGGAAAATTCGGTCACAGAGAAAACTAAAGCCAAACCAGTTGTCATCCAGTTGATTCTGACTAATGAGGACCCTATGTGTGTCAGAGTAGAACTGTGCTGCAAAGGGTTTTTAATGGCTGATTTTTCTGAATTAGATCACCAGACCTCTCTTCTGAGGTGCCTCTGGGTGGACTCGAACCTCCAACCTTTTGGTTAGCATCCAAGCACTTAACCATTTGTACCACCCAGGAACTCCAGTCACAGAGAACACAGCCTTAATTCATAATACCTATAAATATGTGAAGCATTGGTGCTATCCAATAGAACTTTCTTCGATAATGGAAATGTTCATTATCTGCACTTCCAACAGGGTAGCCAGTAGCCACATGTGGCTTTTAAGCACTTGAAAAGTGAGTAGTTAGACTGATGAACTAAAGTCTTAATTCAATTTAATTTTAATTAATTTAAGTTTAAATCGTCACATGTGACTAGTGATTACCTCATTGGGTAGATGAAATGTATGAATCATAGACAGGTTTGGTTTATAGTAAGGGTAGAAGCTTTGTGGTCACATGAACCGGCCTTTAAATCCTCTAATTACTAACTCTGTGACCTTGGATATGTCACATACCTTCCCTGGGCTGAAATTTTCTTGTTCATAAAATGGGGATCAGGATATTTATTTTTGGGGCTGCTTCGGGTATTAGAAATGAGGCATGTAAATTGCCTGACACTGACTAAGTACAGTCATGTGCCACATAACATCCATTCAGGCAACGTCTGACTGCATATACATCCGTGGTCCCGTAAGGTCATAATAGAGCTCAGAAATCCTGACTGGAAAACGGGACGTAGTGGACTTAACCAGACGTAGCAAACGAAACAGCTTCCCACATACAACACGTGTATCTCATGTCTCTTGTATACAAAGCAATTCCACTGCTAGGCGTATAATGGTACAGTACACATATAACCTATAAAACATATGTCTTGATAGTCATAATAAACACCTATGTTACTGGCTTACGTACTGTACTTTCTATAGTTGTTTTAATGTGAACTTTCTCTACTTACAAATAAAAAGTTTACCATGTAACAGTGTATGCTTCGATTCATAGGCAGTAGCATCCAATCTCATGTACTGCGTGTATCTTGAGTGTTGTAGTTATCTCTGTAGTGGTGTTGTTATCTGTTTAATTTTCTTTTGAAAATATTAGCGTAAAGTGCATCATGGCTCCAAAATGCAGCAAAACCAGTGCTAGTGATAGCAGCAGCAAGACGCATAGGAGAAATCTCAATCTGGAAGTCAAACAAAAGGTATCCCATGTTGCTTTGCTAAATATATGATATGGTGTGTGAACAACATCCAAATCATATAACGCCTTATTTCACAGAACATATTGTGGAAATTGTACGACCCATGAATGCATTCAATAATGGTAGCTATTATTAGTATTGGAGCCCTGATGGCGAAGTGGTTAAGAGCCACAGCTGCTAACCAAAAGGTTGGCCGTTTGAATCTACCAGCAGCTCCTTGGAAACCCTGTGGGGCAGTTCTACTCTGTCCTACAGGGTAGCTATGAGTTGGAATCAACTCGAGGGCATCAGGTTTGGTTTTTGGTATTATTAGTACAAAATTATGTAGGTCATTATTCGTGAATATCATTCAGTTGTTTTGATTCCTCTGATCCTCAGTGTGAACTTGTGCTAAACTGGAAAACATGCAATACGAGAGAACGCCCAGGGCTGTTGCCTGCTCGTGCAGTAATTGACAATGCTTTTCTTACCTCGGCCTTGCTGTGAGCTGTCCCTTTTCAATGTAATTGCTTCCAGTAAATCCTCTCTCTCCTCTTAAGGTGTATTCCTCACTGCTTTTTCTAGAAACTCTGAGAGTAGGAGCCCTCCAGGGGATTCTGATTTTTGAAAATCACTGGCTCATGCCAAGTTTCTAGGGTAAGTTCTGCACAGATAAGGTGTCTCACCACAGGTTAACTGAGAGATTGTTGTACGACTCTTGGGTAAAGAAATGGTCATAGACATCACAAAGATCCAGCACATGGATGCTGGGGAACTCTGAATATTTGACTGAGACGTTTTCCTGGGAAACCATAGCAAATTATTTTAACAAGTATCGCTCAGAGCTGGGCCTGGGTTCCAGAACTATCTTTTTCACTCAGTTATCCTCTCATGTGTCTGGAGACGGTGCCACTTCCTTGTACTATACTGTGTGGGCCTCACATCTCTTTATGATGTAGTATTATTTACCTCAGGGGGTTTTATAAATTTTAAATATCACTAGTTGTTGAAGACTAGGTATGTATGCATCTGAAGAAAGACTTGTGAAAACTCTTAACTCCTATCTTTTCAATGTTATGGCTTCTCATTTGAAATCACCCCTTCAATCAGAGGCTCGGGGGCATGTTTTCGTATCTATTCAGCCCGCTCCCCAACTACCAATGCTCCCGCTGTTCACACTGACCTGTGAGTAATGTTTAAGCAACATACTGATCAGCATAGGGATGCTTGTTTGGGTACTAGTGAAACACTGTTACATACTCTTAGAGACAAAAATCTCTGTGAAACAAAAGAATTCCAAGTCTAGACCAATGATCCCCTTCTCCTGAACTATGTACAACCCAATAAATTCCCGTGCAATAAACCAATGTCAACCATCCCTAAAAGCCCATCACAGTCCGTAAAATGCTCATTTCCTAAAAGAGGAAATGTCGTGTGTCAGGGAACATTGGGAATTATGAAGGATTATTTTATTGATGTAATTGACCAGATTGAAAAAATTACTGGGATGTTCTGATTTAGATATGTTTTGTTTTCTCTCTAGTGCTCTAAACACATATTTTTTTTAGCTTTTGGTCATGATGAGGGCAATTTGAGAATATTAAATCTGCCCCGGGCAGTAGTAAGGCCCTAAATGAGAATCTTCTTGCTGTTCCTGGAGTCGATTCCGAATTATGTTGACCACGTGTGCAGAGTAGAACTGCTCCATAGGGCTTTCTTGGCTGTAATCTTTACAGAAACAGATCTCTAGCCCTTTTCTTTGAGGTGAGGTTAATAGTCAAGCGCAAACTGCTAGTTTCACCTGTTGTTGTTAGGTGCCGTCGAGTTGGTTTCAACTCACAGAGACCCTAGGTACAACAGAACAGAAACATTGTCTGGTCCTGCTCCATCCTCACAATCGTTGTTATGCTTGAGCCCATTGTTGCAGCCATCTTTTTGAGGGTCTTCCTCTTTTTAGATGACCCTCTACTTTACCAAGCATGATGCCCTTCTCCAGGGACTGGTCCCGCCTGATAACATGTCCAAAGTACATGAGACGACGTCTCGCCATCCTCACTTCTAATGAGCATTCTGGCTGTCCTTCTTTCAAGATAGATTTGTTCGTTCTTCTGGCAGTCCACTGTATATTCAATATTCTTCGCCAACACCATAATTCAAAGGCATCAATTCTTCTTTGGTCTTCTTTATTCATTGCCCAGCTTTTGCATGCGTATGAGGTAATTGAAAACACCATGGCTTGGGTTAGGTACACCTTAGTCCTTAAAGTGACATCTTTGCTTTTTAACACTTTAAAGAAATCTTTTGCAGCAGATTTGCCCAAATGCAATGTGTCTTTTGATTTCTTGCCTGCTGTTTCTGTGGGCGTTGATTGTGAATCCAAGTAACGTGAAATTCTTGACAACTTCAATCTTTTCTCCATTTATCATGATGTTTATTGGTCCAGTTGTGAGGATTTTTGTTTTCTTTCTGTTGAGGTGTAATCCATACTGAAGGCTGTGGTCTTTGATATTCATCAGTAAGTGCTTCAAGTCCTCTTTGCTTTCAGCAAGCAAGGCTGTGTCATCTGCATATCACAGGTTGTTAATGAGTCTTCCTCCAGTCCTGACGCCCAGTCAGTTCTTCTTCATATAGTCCAGCTTCTCAGATTATTTGCTTAGCATACAGATTGAATACGTATGGTGAAAGAATCCAATACACACACCTTTCCTGACTTTAAACCACACAGTATCCCCTTGTTCTGTTTGAATAACTGCCTCTTGGTCTTGGTACAAGTTCCACAAGAGCACAATTGAGTGTCCTGGAATTTCCATTCTTTGTAATGTTATCCATAACTTGTTATGATCCACACAGTTGAATGCCTTTGCACAGTCAATAAAACACAGGTAAACGTCTTTCTGATATTCTCTGCTTTCAGAACGAGGGATAGCATTGCTGCTGTCAGACGGATCTTGGCTGAAAGCAAGAATACCAGAATAATGCCACCAGAGTTTCCATAAGGTTTCCAAGGAGCGGCTGGTGGATTCGAGCTGCTGACCTTTTTTCTGTTAGCAGCCAAACGCTTAACCACTGGCGCCACCAGGGCTCCTAGTGTCACCTAGTCTTCCTAAAACAGCAAAGCCCTAAAAAACAAAAACAAACACAAAAAAACCAAGTTATTAAGCACATCTAAAGCAAAATTATTACTAAATACTAAGTTATGAGATGGATAATTGTTAGTTGCCATGGAGTCTGAGAGTAGAACTGCTTCATAGGGTTTTCAAGGCTGTGACCTTTTGGAAGCACATTGCCAGGCTGTGTTCAGAGTTGCCTCTGTGTGGGTTCAGAACACCCAGCCTTTAGGCTAAGTAGTCCAGTGCTTAACCGTTTGCACCACCAAGGGAATCCTATGAGATGGATAATGGTGCACCCCAAAACATTTTACTTTCTTTTGAAACAATAGCTGGCCCACATTCGAGGAACAGTACACCATGCTTGAGATTTTTCTATATATTTTCTTCAAATATTTTTT
>NW_004443954.1:21196765-21242459 GCF_000243295.1 Trichechus manatus latirostris | reverse complement strand
TGTCTTTTCCCCATTTGATGGACTTTGGGCCCTTGTCGAAGATCAGGTGACCGTAGGTGGATGGATTTACATCTGGGTTCTCAATTCTGTTCCATTGGTTCAAATATTTTTTGGAGTCTTAAAAATGCTTTTAGAAATGAAGCCTACAATTGTTAAGATAGCCAGTCTGGGTATATGAAGGTCAGTAAATAGAGAATATTCTCAGGGTACCAAGATAGGCCGGGTAGGTGGACAACCCAGTGGGGTTACCTCATTCACGGATCAGGCTCTCAGGGAGTGCTGCTTAGACTGAACTGGGGTTTCCTGGCAGTCGGTCCCTGAGCTTTTCCCCCAGGGTAGGGGTGAGACTGGAGTGCCAAAGGGATGGAGGTAAGGATGGGGGAGGGGACAGGATGAGGATGGGGGTTGGAGTCAAGAAAAGGGTGGAGAGAGAATGGGGGGAGGGGGACAGGTAGGGCAGTGTGAGTAGGGGAGGTGCGGGGTGGGGGTGGGGTGGTAGAGGAGGGGGCTGGAACGGGGCGGGGCGGGCGCCTGAGAGGCGTGCACACACGGCAAGGACACACGCTTTCGACCACAGCAACTCGCTGCAAGTTTCCTCCCTCGCTCTCCTGGTGGCGAAGCCTCGGTGCCGACCGAGCCATCGCGGGCCCGTCAGCCAGGCCCTCCCGCGCTAGCGCGTCCTAGGCCGCTCTTCGAGCCCGTGCGCTCCTCCCTCGCTGGCGCCTCCGCGCGTCCGGCCCAGACCCGCGTTGCCGGCAGCGTAGGCGGCGAGGACTCCTCGGCCCCCGGCCAGCCGGTGGTGGGCCCGCGCTCGGCCTCGCGCCCTCCTCTGGCGGTGGCTCCCGGACTCTACCTCCCCGCCGTCCCCGAAATCCTGGCGCCCGGACGCGGCCGAGGTAAGGCTGGGCTGGGACCGGGCACAGCCGGGGTCCGGGTCGGGTGCGGACAATGCCGAAGCGGCGCCCGGCTGGACGGTGCGTAGCGAAGCCGGGTCCGCGCCTGCAGCCTTCCGCCTGGCCCGGGGTCCCGCCAGCCCCAGACGGAGCCGGCTCCGGGGCCGCGGTGGAGGCGCCGTGCCCGCTGCCCGCCCTGTGCGCCCCTCCATCGTCTCCCGGGCTTGGTCCGAGGCGGGCGCCGCGGGGTCCGAGGCCGAGTGGGTGCGGGGAGCGTCCGCCGGCTGCTGTGTGACGAGTCGTGGGCGAGGTGGGACGCAACTCGGTCCCTTCCCGTGCACAGTCTCTGGCTTTGCGCTCAAGGGAAGACAATGTAATCTCGGATGCTGCGTACTTGGGCAGTATCGGTATCTCCTAATCCCTGGCCAGGAGTTATTGCAACAAATGCATATTCAAACGCTCTGAAAGCTTTTTTTTTGTTTTGTTTTGGGCATTCCCTCCAGCTCCACCCAGGTACTCCATTGTCTATACTTTCTTTGAAAGCAGGCAGATTTGAAGTCGAACTGAGTGATCTTTGGCTCCCTCGTGCCCCCATCACTCAGCAGAGCTCAGTCACTTGGCAGTAACACCCCAGCGGGCTGTAGGGAGCCCCTGTAGTGCCGCCCGGTACAGAGTCCTGCTGTTGTGAGAACCTAAGTCACGTAGTGTAAATGGCAGTGACACTTCTCCCTCTGAACAGGTTCTGGGAAAGGAACCTGAGATAATTTCGGTGTATGCTTTGATGACCCTGTGATGTGGAAAGAATGCACCTGGTGTCCGGCTTTTTAACCCTTTCAGAGAGTCAGGCAGATTGTCCAAGCCACAAATAAATGAGCAGACTTCCTTTCCGGCCTCATATACAGTCAAGCTCAGGACTTTTCCTCCTGGCCAAGTTATGTTCTGTGAAAAATCTGGCACACATCTGTGACAACATCGCATGGCTGGATTTTACGGACTACAAGCTGGTCCATTTTTGAACAGGAATACAATAGTAGAATAAGCATTTTTGCAGTATGAATGGTATGACTTCTATTTTCTTTATTTCCCTGGTTAACTTTACAGATTTTTATGATTTCTTTATTTTCCAGTTTACATTTAGAATTATTCCAAGGAAGATACCGGTATTAATTTGTTGTACTTATTTTGTGACATCTCAACACCTGGTGATTCATATATGCTATTTACTAGGCAGAGTTATTTTAACATAAGGGCAATTTAATGGTAAGCCATAAATCTTTGTTGGCAACATCCCACTGATTTACTCTATGCCATTTAATCTGTGGTATCACTGTAGACCATAAAGTCACTAATTGAACAGGGAGGTGGCTGTGCTTTGTCAAGCTCTTAGAACCGTGCCCTGCACTTAGGGCTATGGGTTAGCTAGTTTTAATTTTTATCATCAGTCCATGTATTTCCTCTATTTGGCAAAAGGTTGTTTTGTTTTGTTTTGTTTTTTAATCCCAAATCTTTTAAATCATGGTCTGTTTTAAGTCTGTGGTTTAGTTTTAGATCAGACTTGAGGTCTGGTGGTTGTTTTACGTATGACCGAAAGCTGCTCTGTATATAATTCTGCGCTGGAAGACTGGATTTAGTGAATCTTATGTAGTGAATCTGCAAAGGGAAGACCACAGCCCTGAACCCATCTTATAATAGGGAGATCTTTTAATTCTTAAGGGCCTAATTGTATGAGGAGGGACCTAGACATTAGGAGGAGCCCTCGTGGTGCTGTGGTTAAGAGCTCCGCTGCTAACCAAAAGGTCGGCAGTTTGAATCCACCAGCTGCTCCTCTGAAGTTCTATTCTGCCCTGTAGATTCGCTCTGAGTCAGAATCCACTCAACGGCAACGGGTTTGGGTTTTTTTTTTTTTTTTAAAGACATCAGGAAAAACCTGGGCGGTTAACCCCATCCCCAGTCTCTCTAGTTCTTGAGGCCTAAAATAACCCTTCCAGTTCCTAGCTGAAAGAACCTTCCTTGTTGGCACAGCAGAGTTAGGTAACTTCCGCTCTGTTAAAGTTTAATAGGAGATAGATACATGTACTGTATATGCCTTGACCAGAGCATATATTTCTTATTCCTGTACTGAAACGTTTAGAGTAGGATTTATAGCCTCACTAGCTAAAATAAGAACAGTTACAACTCTACTTGTCCATGTGTCAGTAACCAAAAGGTTACGTTTGCAACCTAGATATTTTAAAAGATGTTTGGGAGTTTACTCCCATTTCCAGTTGTTGGTTTTTTTCCCCCCTTCCCCTTTTACTTAGAAACGGCATCATTTTCACTCCTAAAAAACTTACTTAACTAAGGAAAGGTATGGCATTAACTCTTGGGGCCCTGCAGAACAGAATCAAAGCTGCTGTAGGCAGTAGATGGTGCTGTGGCTAATGCTGGTGGACGAAGCCTCAAGAATGGTAACATGTAATTGGAAGGAATTAATTTAGTATTGCCCATTGCTTGCCTTCCCCCCCAAATACCCTTACCCACACAGACAGTGCCCAACATACTTTTTAAGAATACATTTTTTATTAAAAAAAGTTTCCCTTTGTATTTTCAACTTTTTTAGACTATTTACTTGGCCAAATTTTTCTGTCTGAAAACCACAGTATTTCAGGTGGTAGGTAGCCAAACATTGCTTATAAAAATATTATTTATCAACTGTATTCTTTCCTCTCATTTTTCCATATTAGCCTAAGATTGATCAACTGGAACCCAGAGAACCTCCAATTAACCTGATTTTTTCCCCACAATATTTAGGCATTAGGAGAGAGGAAAAAATGATAACAAACCTACTTACATCTTGAATTTATTTAAGAAACCAACTAGCTGGGGTCAGTTACCATTTATTCTGATTTTTACCATTTTTTCTGACTCCTGATATGATGCAGTGAGAATTGATATTCAGGATGAAGACACTAAAGCTCTGCAGTCATGACTCATCCAAGAAAAACATATTCATTCTGTTCAGTACGGCACCAAGGCTAGAGAGGGGATAAGTACACTCAGAAACAAGGGTTCCGGTTCATAGGAACAGAGGCTTGGAACTGGCACTGGCCTGGGCAGTCAGTCTGCAATCTCTTTAATCCTACGAGACTGCACAGTTGAGGTTGAGTGACCTGCCTGAGTAACATAAGTAATAGGCGGCAAGGCCATGATTTAGATCCAGACATGTGTGCCTCCAGAGCCCCAAAATTTCTCCCCCTGCATGCAGAATAATCTCTGCTTTGTGCATGCAGCTGCTGGAGGCCTTCATGATGTTCTTGGGTTTGGTATCAACAAACCCCTGCTTCATAACTCAGTGACATGTTTTGAATTTCCTGGGCAGCATTTGGTCATTAAAGGGTCCAGAGTAGAGAAATTAAGCTGTTTTTAATTTTCAAAGGAAACCTCTTGGCTCTTAAGATTTCACAATGCCTTGTTAAAAATTCTTTATTTTAAAGAGAGGGTTGAGGAGGGGGGTGGGGGATCTAACATCTTTGAACAATGTAAAGGCTAATAGAAATGGCTTAGATTAGGAAGTAATAAAGAATGTTGAGTTTCTTTTTGGCTTCATTGCTCAGGTATTCTGGGGAAACTCACAGCTTCCTCCTACTCCTTCAGTGCCATTTTTCCCATGGATTATTGATGTTGTTAGCTGCTGAGAGTTGTCCCGACTCATGGTGACTCATGCACAGTGGAACTAAATGATACCTGGTCCGGCACCATCTCCATGATCTGGCATCATTCCCAGATTGGACCTTTGTGATCCATAGGAACTTTATTGGCTGATTTTTCAGAAGTGGATCACCAGGCCTTTCTTCCTAGTCCATCTTAGTCTGGAAGCACCACTGAAACCTGTTCAGCATCAGAGCAACATGGCAAGCCTCGACTAATGGGTGGTGGCTGTACATGAGATGAATTGATTGGGAATTGAACCCAGGTCTCCCGGAAGAAAGGTGAGAATTCTACCACTGAACCATCACTGCCTCTATGTCCTTTGAGTTGAAGGAGGGTTTATTAATTCTGATCAGTTAAGTACCTCAGCGTTCGTCTACTGGCCAAAAGGTTGGTGGTTTGAATCCACCGAGAGGTGCCTCGAAAGACAGGCATGGTGATGCACTTTTGAAAGGTCACAGCCTCGAAAACCCCATGGAGCAGTTCTACTTGGAACACTTGAGGTCGCCATGAGTTGAGATCTACTGAATAGCACCTAACAACAACAACAGCAACAAGTAGCTCAGAGGGTATTTTAATGGTTAATGAAATAATGCAATTCTCATTCTGTGTATATATATTTTCTTAATTTTGCATTTTAGACAGAACCTTATTTAACTTTTTAAAAATGATGGGTTTTTTTGTATTGAAAGCATTACAGAAATACAAAAAATTAATATTTGACGATTGTTTAGACGAAAACCTGAATCATGCCCGAAGTGTTGTGTATTACACTTAATCTTAGCTAAAAGCCTGAGAAGTGATGAATGTTTTTTATTAAAGAAGCTAAACATAGTATTGACTCTGAACTTCGAAAAGATAAGTTGTGGGATGATTTAGCATCAAAGATGATGAAGAAATGTAGTAGAATTTAGTTTTTCATTTTTCGTGAATGTCATCATCTAATCAAATAATTACAGATAATTAAAATACAGGCAAGGCTTCTCCACTGTTTACAAATCCATTTTCATCCTGTTTTTAAATGGCCTGGATTTGTATCTGAATAATACTTTTGACCATTTAAACTGTCTTCATTGTGGTATAAAATTAATGGACTTAAGGAGTCCTTGGGTGATGCAAACTGTTAACGCTCTTGACTGCTAAACAAAAGGTTGGAGGTTCAAGTCTACCCAGAGGCATCTTGGAAGAAAGGCCTGGTGATCTACTTCTGAAAAAATCAGCCATTGAAAACCCTGTGGAGCATAGTTCTACTCTGATACACATGGGGTTGCCATGAGTCAGAAACACCTAGACAACAACTGGTTTTTTAGTGAACTTAAATGTTGCTTATGCCTGTTTTGACACCTTGTATTTCCTTTGAGTTATCAGGAAAAGGGACTAAGCGGGGTTTTCACAGTTTTAACATTTTGCAGTTTGGGTCTCATAAGAAGTAAACATTCAAGGACCTGAGCCTTTTTTTTTTTTTTTGGCAGACCTTAGTAGGTGAAGCAAATTACTTCCTTTTTTCCAGTATGTTTGGTGATAAAAATAGTGAACATGTGGGCGATTAAACTTTTTTAAATTGGTGCTCGGCTGGGATTTTAAAATTGTAAACACTTTAGAGAGAAGTTCAAAGGTGAACACCTAAGCAGAGGGAAACAATATGTCATTTGGCAGACAGGTTTTTGGAAGAATTATAAGAATCCTGCAATGTGTTTTATACATCAGAGCAAGATCAATGGGTTTTGAAGTTGTCCAGTTCCAGATAAGGCTTTTAAAAATACAGTTCACATGTATCTGGGAAATTTTTGAGTGGTTATGTTGTAATAAAAAATGCTTTTTTCCTCATAGCCCCAATGGAAGTTTGTTTCATCTTTTTCAGGAAGAACCACAGATATGCTTCAAAGTGTATCGTTCTTGCCAGCTTTTTTTTTTTTTTTTTTTTTTGTCCCACTGACTGGAACTTAATGTAAAGAAAATGATTATGCAGAAGAGCATAGGTTAGTAATTTTTTCTGTTTTGATCATTATATTAAACAAAAATGTATAAAGGACTTACTGTGTGCCAGAAAGATACTGGGATGCATGGTGGCCATAAAAAACAAGGTCATTGCTTTTTTGAGACTTTGTGTGCATTGGGGGAATTAAATAATAAAGTAAACAAGTAAATGAAAAAGCTAATTAAAACAGTGATAAGTGTGATCAAGATCAGCGGGGGTCCCCATCTGCATTGGGTGGTCTGGGAGGGCATCATGGGTGACATTTGAGCTGAGACCTGAGTATAAAGAAGAGGCAACTTTTGGAAGGTCTCTGGGCAGAGAGGAGAGCCTGTGCAAAGGCCCTGTGGCCGGTGGAACCCACCTGTGTCAGTCAGGTCAGCAGGGCTTTGTAGGCCATAGAGAGAGTTTCCATTTATTCTGAGTCTAGTGAGAGCCCTGGACTGTGTGATGCAAGGAGGGCCAGACTGTACTTTGCAGATTTAGAAGCTCACTCCACCTACCATGTGGAGAATGAATCGTCAGGGAAGAGAGGAAGTGGGAGCTGGTTCGGAAGCTGGGTGGTGACCGGTGTCAGTTGGACTGGAAGATAGCAGAGGGTATGGAGAGAACCAGATATATTCAGGATTCTGAATTTCTTCTCATCTGAATGCCATCGATTTTAAGTTGCATCATTATTTTATATTCCACTAAGAAAGAACAAACACTCCCAGTTAATTGATAGCAATGTGGATCCTGACTTGAGGTATAAAATGTGAAAATAAGTGTGTCTTAGAATCAGTGAAATACAGTGTGTTCTAGAGATCAAGCTGAGAGGACTTGCCAGTTTGTATTATATTTCTATTTGTATCTGAATCATACAAGCAGAATCCTCTCTTTGGAGAGAGAAGTCTTGCACAGTGGAGTCACCTACTTCAAGATTGGAAGCTGATATAGAAAAAGGCATTTATTTGCCTCCACGCACACTTACAGACTGTTGCCTCCACGCACAGTTACAGACTGTTGATATAGCAGGGAGAAGTGAAGCTGGAAAGCCCAGATGTGCCTGGTTCTGGGGCATGCAGACACTGTGTGCACATTCGTGTGGGTGGACAGGGTCTGTTACCTGCCTTGAACTCTGGCAGGTCTGTGGGCTTTGTCTCTATTTCACCATTGCGAGCATGGTGGGGAGAAGGATTGGTTACAGCCATGGGGATCCCTCTCAGGCCAACGACCGAGTTAGTTATAGGCCAGCAATAATAGGTAAGTGGTTCCTGAGACTGAGAGGGTGCAGGTTTTCTAGTGGAGCCTGCCCTGGTGCAAACACTGGCTCTGCTGTGTGAAGATGAGTGGGTTACTCAGGTTTCTGGAACCTCAGTTGTCTTCTCTGTAAAATGGGAATAATAGTAGTACCTACTTTGTAGACCACTACCCATCTGTCAGTTTATCTTACTGTGGTGGCTTGTGTATTGCAATCATTCTGGAAGCTATGCTCCCCATATTTCAAATGCCAGCAGAGTCACCCATGGTGGACAGGTTTCAAGACCTGGTGATGTACTTCCAAAAATTAGCCAATGAAAACCTGATGAATCACAGTAGGATATTGTCTAATATAGTGCTGGAAGATGAGCCCCCTAGGTTGGAAGGCACTCAGAATACACAATGGCTGCAAAAATGGACTCGAGCACACCAAAGATGATGAAGATGGCACAGAACCAGGCAGCATTTTGTTCTGTTGTACATGGGGTCGTATGAGCTGGAGGAGACTCTGATGACTAACAACTTTTAGACTGTTCTGAGGCTCAAATAAGATACCGGTACAACGCTGAGCACTTCATTGAGGCTCGTTGCTGTGATTTGTTTCTGTCTCAAGGACTTTGCAGTTTGTCCCTGTGTCTCGTACATTCTCATCATGCAGGACAGCTTCACTTTTTCACAGACTTCCTGGCCACTGAAGCAAAGGAACCCCTTCTCCAGCCACTCTTTCCCATTATCCAGTTGTCCCATTTTATTTTATGCATACCTCTCATCCCTGACTGAATTGTAGAGTTTGTTTACATGTTGAATGGACATTTCCCCCCAGTTGGAAGGGACTCTGTCTTGTATGCTGCCATATCCGCGATGCCTGGAACTGCCCCAGGACACATCGCAATGGCTAGATACTGAATGAATTATGAGGACTATGGTGGCAGTTATGCGGTCTTTGTCCTCTGGGTCCTTGAAGGTACAGCTGAAAGGCCTAATTGCAAGCAGGTGTTCTTAAGTTTATTTTCTTAGTGCTATGAGATGATGGCTTGCCAACTGGAGTTTATATACCTGAGGTCTAGCAGGCAAGTTCCAGGTAGTCTAATAGATTTTGGGGAGGGGGCTAAGAGGAGTGGGAGAGTTTGTATTTGGAAACAGACTTTTTGGGGTAGTATTACTTGCTCTTGTTTTACTTTGGCATTTCATAGGGTGTCATTTGCTTCATATTCAAGCTCATTGTCACCTGAGGCCTGTTTAATGCCTGAGATGCCAGCTTTGTTATTAGTTGCGTCAAGTCAGCTCCGACTCATGGTGACTTTCTGTATAGCATAACGAAAGGTTGCCACGTCCTGTGCCATCTTCATGATTGTCGGTATGTTTGAGTCCACTGTCGTGGCCATTGTGCCAGTCCATCTCATTGACGGTTTCCCTTGTTTTTGCTGACCCTCTACTAAACCTGATGTCCTTTTCTAGCTATTGGTCTTTCCTGATGACGTGTCCAAAGTAAGCGAGCGAAAGTCTTGCCATCCTTGCTTCTAAGGAGAATTCTAGTTGCATTTCTTCTAAGACTGGTGCCAGCTTACAGGCTCCTGATTTGTTATGTAAAAACATATGACAGAGTGAACACAGTAGGGAAATATAACCATCCATGCTCATTATCTGTGCTTTGTTCGCGCCAGAAGTTGGAGGCCTTCTCCCAGCACTGAAATTTGGGTTGGGACTGGCAGCCCATTGGCACTGCTGAGTCAGCACCCTAGACTGTGGCTTATTCCCCATTTCTGCTAAATTATTTTGTTACTTATAATAGTGTGTCTCATTATAATGATTTTCATTGGTACATTGATTTGAATGCCATTTGTATTTTTCAAAAGGAAATCATTTTAAAATGAGGAATATTTACATGTTCTCTAAACTTTTAATATTTCATGGTGTTCGCTTGTTGACTATAGACTATGGGTGAAGTTTAGTGAATAAAAGGCAAAGACATCTACCACCGTAGATGCATGTACATATTAACTCACACTGTACAAATACATCAGTCATTCTCCTTTCCCTGGCTACTGTGGTGGCCGCCATTTCCTCTCTTGGTCAGAAATATACAGTTGGAAATTGGGAATTCAGAAATGTTGGGAAAATACCCATGAATCCTTACAGCGCTTCTGTTTTGACTACATAGTCAGAACATAGTGAATAAGCATTACACGCATGACTTTTTAATCCTTTTAATCTATCCCTCGCCTGTGCTCATTCAAATGATCATTAATTGGAATGTTGTGAGTTTTAAGAATCATATGTTTTTCTTTCTGATAAATTTTGTTCTTGTTTATGGACCATGAAAGAAAAGATAAATCATTGTGTTGGTTTTTAGTAGGACTAGGAAACCCTGGTGGCACAGTAATTAAGAGCTCAGCTGCTAACCAAAATTTCGGCAGTTTGAATCCACCAGGCACTCCTTGGAAGCTCTATGGGGCAGTTCTACTCTGTCTTACAGGGTTGCTATGAGTCAGAATCGACTCAGTGGCAGTGAGTTTGGCTTTTTTTTTAGTCTTGGAGTACTGTTCATAGCTTCTGTTGACTTTGTTCTAACCTACAAAATGAACTGAGTGTGTAATTATAAAACGTTTTTAAGGGGATAGCCACCATCTTTAAGGGGATAAACTGGCAGTCTGGTAACTTAGTTCTTGAGTTTAATGATGATTTTCTTTTTTCCGATTCTTTTGGTGATTGAGGCTCTTATTAAAAAAACAAACAGAAAAACCAGTTGCCATTGAGTTGATTTTGACTCCTGGTGACCCCATGTATTTCAGAGTAGAACTGTGCTCCATAGGGTTTTTAACTGCTGTGACCTTTCAGAAGTAGATTGCCAGGTCTTCATGTGGAGGATTCTGTGGGTGGACCTTGGTGGCGCAGTGTTTAAGAGCTCGGCTGCTAACTAGAAGGTTGGCAGCTTGAATCCACCAGCAGCTTGTTGGAAACCCTCTGGGACAGGTCTTCTCTGTCCTATAGGGTCGCTATAAGTCAGAATCGACTTGATGACAATGGTTTTTTTTTGTATTTAGAAATTAGCTTTAAACACATTTTACTTAGAAGTGATGGGGTGTGAAGGGTGAACGTCCGTGGGGCCACATTTTCTGACACTGTTCTGTCCTCCCTTCAGTGTGATGTGGTTTTTGACTCGCATGGCCTAATCTGCCTGTCTGATTTCTCCTACAGATATTTTCCTTTCAGAATTTGCTAGTACCAGACTGAACTCCTTTGGTTGTTAATCCCTCGTTTGTCTTTCCACATGCCTTTTCCTGACTAATTTTCATGTGCAGCATTCAATGCTGAAGCAGCGGCTCAGAGCAGACTGCAGAAAGCTGGGTCCCAGTCTTCCAACCTTTCCCAAATGGCTTTGAGGTACTGTGGGTTCATGATACAGGGGCCTCATGCCAAGGCCTTTCAATCAACATAGCTATATATTATCAAGTTCCTTTAACATTTTGTGTCTGAAATACTTAAGTGTTTTTCTAATTTGGATTTTTTGATTTACCGGAGTATTAATTATTCACATATGCCTGTGATGTCATCAAAGTATTTCAGCAGTTATGTCCACTGTTTTCAAAACATTTTATCAGAGGACTGTTGACAAAGTTGGTTTAAATGACCTGGCTCCTGGAGCACTGAGATCAGGTGCCGGTCTCTGAGCCCCACTCCTCCGTGAAGTCTTTCTCAGTAGTACCAGCATCGTTACGCTTGTACCTTCCACACCAACCCTTACTAGCTTTATTCAACTGAGTGCTGTATTTTATAATGTATCCTTGGTTTTGTGAGCGTCTCTTCTGTGAGACAGTTAAGTTAGTCAGGAATGAAGACAGCGTCTGTATTTCTCCACAATGAGTGTAGTCTAAGCGAGTTAGACTGTGGTGGTGGTGGTGGTGCCCCTTTGCTCTCTTAGCTGTGTGGTGTTCGCACAGTGCCTGTGAAGGTGATGTTTATGGTCATGGGCAACTCTTGATTCTGCACGGACTTATTTCCACTTTATGGCTTATCTACTGCACAACTGGCAGTCGCGTTTAAAGTGACAGTGGTTACTTTCTGTAAATGGGTCTGATTTACACTTTCACTCTTAGTTGATCTTCACATTTAAACCAGGTAGGGAAGTGTTTTAAAACTTGAAAATACACATTTTCTTGTTTCAGCAGAAAATGGGTGATTGATTGGATGGTTGTTGTTTGTTGTTAGCTGCTGTCGAGTCAGCCTCCAAATCACGGCAACTCCATGCACAAGGGATCAGAAGCTGCCCAGTCCTGCACCTTCCTCGTCATCAGTTGCAGATTGGACTGTTGTGATCCATAGGGTATTCACTGGCTGATTTTTGGAAGTAGATCACCAGGCCATTCTTCCTAGTCTGTCTCAGTCTGGAAGCTCTGCTGAAGCCTGTTCAGTATCATAGCAACACACAAGCCTTCACTGTCAGACAGGTAGTGACTGCAGATGAGATGTATTGGCCAGGAAGCAAACCTGTGACTCCTGCATGGAAGGTGAGAGTTCTACCACTGAATAACGACTGCCTCAGGATTTGATGGTAGATACTGTTGATTGTCCAACATGATGAGCATCAGAAAGGACTTGAGTGGGTTATAATAATTTTAACACTTATTATTTACACTTCTGATTTTTCCCCAGTAGCACATTAATCTATCATAATAATAATGATAATACTGTTGTTATGGAGGCAACCCTTACATAGTTCATACTATGTTCCAGGCATTGTTCTTAGCACTATAGTGACGTTTTGTATTTGTAATGAGGCCACCTTCAAGTCATCTAGGTGGAATGCTTCATGCATTCCTGCTTATACACAGTTTGAGTTTTGCTTTCTGTGACATTTGGCTTCAAGAAGTAAAGAAAGGATCAATTGCATATAACTATAATTCAAGAGTTCATTTTTAAATTTGCTTGTTTGGAGTGCTCTGGGGTTTCCTAAGACCCACATCTGTATCTGTTTGAACCAGGAGTGGGATTGAGACCAGAATCAACCATGGGAGCAGCTGGATACAAGATACATGATAATGGCAGTGATGGGAGCCACATGACTGCAGTGTGGTTGTGCCAGATTCCAGTGGGCTTGACTTTTTGATCTTCGGTAAACCCCAGGGGAGAGTGTTATCTAGAAACTTGACCTCCTAAGAAGAAACTGGCCAGATCAAAGGGTATTAAGAGCTAGAACTTCTCATCAAGCCTGTTTTCACCATTAGGAAATGAGCAGCATAGTTCACTGAATTCTTTTTTTTTCTTTCCCAAAACCAATGCTTGGATTTTGACCAGCTGAGACATGTGATGTGAGCAGTAATGTGAGTTGTCATTGACACCGCTTCCACTTCCTAGTCAATGACTAGTTGAGTGCTGCCTGGTTGGATGGAGTCTAATCTTCCCTTCCTGAAAGACAAAGTGGCTCTGAGCCACCTTCCAGCCATCTCTGTTAGAACATCACTTCTCTAGTTGTAAACCTGAGTCAGTGTTGTTGTTGTTAGTTGTTGTCGAGTCAGCTCCAACTCATGGCAACCCGACGTACAAGAAGATGAAATGTTACTTGGTCTTGTGCCATCTTCATGATTGTTAGTATGCTCAAATTCATTGTTCTGACCACTGTGTGTTTTGAGTGCCTTCCAACCTCATCAGACAGTCTTCTGTTGTGATCCATAGAGTTTTTTTTTTTTTTTTTTTTTTTTTATTATAAGTATCTCTCATTACATTAAAATTTTTTTTCAGGGCCCACTTGGCTGTGCTTCTGCGCAGAAAGGGTTAACCTTCCATTTGCAATATCACACATCACAGGGTGGGGGGAGGTGATGGGGGAGGCAGAGGATGGTTGGGGGGCTGGAAAACAGACAAAAAGTGGCAAGCCAATGTGTAACTGTTGTGGTGGTTGTTGTTCAGTGCCATTGAGTTGATTTCAACACATAGTGACTCGTTGTGACAGAGTAGCTAGGACCCTCCAAAACAGAGTGGGAGTCCCTGACAAGAGGCTGGGGTTGTCTCACTCCTTTTCCCAATCCCTCATGCTCTGGAGTGATCTGTTCTTCCTGACATCCCTGGTGAGATCCCAGTATTGGGGACTATCCATGTCTTTCAATCCCAGCCCATTCCATCAAGACCAGGGAGCAGAAATTTAGCTCCCAGGTTTTGGGGTCCCCTCTAACTTCAAGGGCAGCCCCAGTCACTTAGGCCTCAGAGGCCAATCCCCTTTCATCACAGCCCTCTCCCCAAATGAGGAGCATGGGAAGAGCTGGGAGGGTCCTGCCTGGGAGGATGGTGTTTTGGGGGCAAGCCAGTTTTAGGGTCCCCCTTCAGTCCCTAACCAGGCAGTAAATGTGGTGTTGGGCCCCACAGTCACTCATAGAGACCTTGAAGGTGTAAGCAGTGTACAGCAGCAGCTTCTGGGTGTCTGTCACCATCTGGAGGATGGTGACTGGCTCCAGGATGCTGTTCATCGTGTTCTGCCTGGGTAGCTGCCGCAGCTTGTGAAAAAAATTCACCAGGTACTCGCGCGTGGGTGACCACAGTGGGCAGTACACGAACCGCTAGTCCTGCAGCTGCACACGCTCCATCTCTACCTTTTCCACCACCTGCTTGCCAGAGGAGCAGATCTTGGAGAAACAGGTGAGGGTCATGCTCTAGGCTCTCGTACTGGCTGCTCACTCTGTAGAAGCTGCTGCTGCTGCTGCTGCTGGCGCCCGCCTCCTCGCCAGTCGGCCCCCAGTTCAAATCCATCCAGAACGTGACCTCTGAAATGTCCTATTGCCCTTAGTCAAATTGTCAGTACACCTAGTGCAGTGGAATGATGTATATCACAGTATTGCCTGTCTGAGATCAGAGGTGCAGTATACCTGGAACAAAGACAAGTCTTTAGGAGAAAAATGAGGCTTAGTAGTTTTTTTATTTTTAGTTTCACTGTTCCATTTCCTCTTTAAGCAAAAAGTAATACACAAAGGAATGTTATAACAGAAGGTGTTCTCTGTTCTTGCGTTTGGCTGAATAAAGTAACAAAACTCCTATAACAGACTTTTTTCTGCGAACAAGAGGGTTGTTGTTGTTAGGTGCTGTCGAGTTGCAGCCCTGTGTGAACAACAGAATGAAACACTTGCCTGGTTCTGCACCATCCTCACAATTGTTGTGATACTTGAGCCTATTGTTGCAGCCACTGTGTCAGTCCTTTTTGTTGAAGGTCTTCTTTTTCTTTCCTGACCCTCTGCTTTACCAAGCATGATGTCCTTCTCCAGGGACTGGTTCCTCCTGACAACATTTCCAAAGTACTTGAGATGAAGTCTTGCCATCTTCGCTTCTGAGGAGTATTCTGGCTTTACTTCCAAGACAGATTTATTCGTTCTTCCAGCAGTCCATGATATATTCGATATTCTTCGCCAGCACCTTAATTCAGAGGCATCAATTCTTCTTTGGTTTTCCTTATTCATTGTCCAGCTTTCGCGTACATATGAGGTGATTGAAAACATCATGGCTTGGGTCAGGCGCACCTTAGTCTTCAAGGTGACATCTTTGGTTTTTAACAGTTTAAAAGAGGTGTTTCTCAGCAAATTTGCCAAATGCAATGCGTCATTTGATTTCTTAACTGCTGCTTCCCTGGGCATTGATTGTGGATCCAAGTAAAATACAGTCCTTGACAGCTTCAGTCTTTTCTCTGTTTATCCTGATGTTGCTTATCAGTCCAGTTGTGAGAATTTTTGTTTTATGTTGAGGTGTAATCCATACTGACGGCTGTAGTCTTGGATCTTCATCAGTAAGTTCTTCAAGTGCTCTTCACTTTCAGCAAGCAAGATTGTGTCATCTGCGCATCGCAGGTTGTTAGTGAGTTTTCCACCGTTCCTGATGTCACGTTCTTCTTGAATAAGTATGATGAAAGGATACAACCCTAATGCACACCTTTCCTGATTTTAAACCACTCAGTATCCCCTCATTCTGTTGGAATAGCTGCCTCTTGGTCTATGTACAGATTCCACGTGAATACAATTAAGTGTTCTGGAATTCCCATTTTTCACAATGTTGTCCATAATTTGTTAGGAACCACACAGTCAAATGCCTTTGTATAGTCAATAAAACAGAGGTAAATGTTTTTGTGGTATTCTCTGCTTTCAGCCAGTATCCATCTGACATCAGCAGTGATAATCCCTCTTTCCAAGTCATCTTCAAAATCCAACTTGAATTTCTGGCAGTTGCCTGTCAATGTGCTGCTGCAACTGCTTTGGAATGATCTTCAGCAAAATTTTACTTGTGTGTGATATTAATGGTATTATTAGATAGTTTCTGCATTCTGTTGGATCACTTTTTCTTTGGAATAGTTAAAAATATGCATCTCTTCCAGTCATTTGACCAGGTAGCTGTCTTCCACATTTCTTGGCATAGATGAGTGAGCGCTTCCAGTGTTGCATCCGTTTGCTGAAACGTCTCATTTGGTATTCCATCAATCCCTGGAACCTTGTTTTTCACCAATGCCTTTAGTGCAACTTGGACTTCTTCATTACCATCTGTTCTTGACTCATATGCTACCTCCTGAAATAGTTGAACGTCGACCAATTCTTTTTGGTACAGTGACTCTTTGTATTCCTTCCATCTTCTTTTGATACTTCCTACGTCGTTCAATATTTTGCCCATAGAATCCTTCAGGATTACAACTCGAGGCTTGAATTTTGTCTTCAGTTCTTTCAGCTTGAGAAATGCCAAGCATATTCTTCCCTTTTGGTTTTGTAACTCCAGGTCTTTGCATATTTCATTATAATACTTTGTCTTCTTGAAGCAACCTTTTGAAATCTTCTGTTCAGCTCTTTACTTCATCGTTTCTTCCATTCACTTTAATTACTCTATGTTCAAGAGCAACTTTCAGAGTCCCTTCTGACATGCATTTTGGTCTTTTCTTTCTTTCCTGTCTTTTTAATGACATTTTTGCTTTCATCATGTATGATGTCCTTGCTATCATCCCACAACTCATCTTCGGTCATTAGTGCTCAATGCGTCAAATTTATTCTTGAGATGGTCTCCAAATTCAAGTGGGATGTCAGCAAGGTCATACTTTGGTTTTTGTGAGCGCGTTTTAATATTCTTCAGCTTCAGTGTAAACGTACATATGAGCAATTGATGGACCGTTTCGCAGTTGGCCACTGACCTTGTTTTGACTGACGATATTGAGCTTTTCCACTGTCTCTTTCCACACACGTAGTCGATTTGATTCCTGTGTTTTTCATCCAGTGAGGTCTGCTTGTATAGTTGCCTTTTATATTGTTGAAAAAGGGTTCTAGCAATGAAGAAGTCATTGATTTTGCAAAATTCTATCATGTTGTCTCTGGCGTCATTTCTATCACCAAAGCCATATTTTCCCAACTAGTGATCCTTCTTCTTTGTTTCCAACTTTCAAATTCCAATCACCAGTAATTATCAGTGCATCTTTATTGTGTGTTTAATCAATTTCGGACTTAGAAGTTGGTAAAAATCTTCCATTTCTTCATCTTTGGCATTAGTGGTTAGCATGTAAATTTGAATAATAGTCGTGTTAACTGGCCTTCCTTCTAGGCATGCGGATATTTTCCTATCACTGACAGCATTGTACTTCAAGATAGATCTTGAAATATCCTTTTTGATGATGAATTCAGTGCCATTCTTCTTCAGCTCATCATCCCCACCCTAGCAGGCCATATGATTGTCTCCTTCACAATGGCCAGTACCAGTCCATTTCAGCTCAGTAATGCCTAGGATATCAATCTTTATGCATCCATTTCAATTTTGAAGACTTGCAGTTTTCCTACATTTGTACTTTCATACATTCCACGTTCTGATTATTAATGTTTTCAGCTATCTTTTCTCATTTTGAGTTGTGCCACGTCAGCAAATGAAGGTCCTTAAAGCTTTCCTCTGTCCAAGTCATTAAGGTCAACTCTACTCTAAGGAGGCAACTCTTCCTCAGTTGTGTTTTGAGTGCCTTCCAATCTGAGTGTGGCTCATCTTCTGGCGCTCTATCAGATGGTGTTCTCTGTTAATCATAAGGTTTCACTGGCTGGTTTTTTTAGAAGTAGATCACCAGGCTAAAAAGACAGAAGAGAAAGAAAAGACTAGAATGGATTTCAGAAGAGACTCAAACTTGCTTTTGAATGTGGAGTAGCTAAGGCGAATGGAAGAAATGATGAAGTAAAAGAGCTGATGAGAAAATTTCAAAGGGCGGATCAAGAAGTCAGAGTAAAGTATTATAATGAAATGTGCAAAGACGTGGCGTTAGAAAACCAAATGGGAAGAACATGCTCAGCATTTCTCAAGCTGAAAGTACTGAAGACAAAATTTAAGCCTCAAGTTGGATTATTGAAGGATGCTGTGCAAAAATTGAACGACGTGGGAGGCATCAAAAGAAGATGGAAGGAATACACAGAGTGACTATACCAAAAATGTTTGGTTGACGTTCAGCCATTTAAGGAGATAATATATGATCAAGAATCGATTGTACTGAAGAAAGAAGTCCAAGCTGCCCTGAAGGCATTAGCGAAAAACAAGTCTCCAGGGATTGACAGAATACCAGTTGAGGTGTTTAAACAAACAGATGCAACACTGGAAGCACTCACTCATCTATGCCAAGAAATTTGGAAGACAGCTACCTGACAACCTACTGGAAGAGATCCATATTTGTGCCCATTCCAAAGAAAGGTATTCCAACAGAATGCAGAAACTGTCGAACAGTGTCGTTAATATCATACACAAGTAAAATTTTGCTGAAGATCATTCAAAAGCGGTTGCAGCAGTACATCGACAGGGAACTGCCAGAAATTCAAATTGGATTTTGAAGATTACTTAGGACTGGGGATTATCATTGCTGATGTCAGATGGATCTTGGCTGAAAGCAGAGATGTACCAGAAAGATGTTTACCTGTGTTTTATTGGCTACACAAAGGCACTTGACTGTGTGGATCACAACAAATAATGTATAACATTGTGAAGAATGGGAATTCCAGAACACTTATTGTGCTTACCAGGAACCTGTACATAGGCCAAGAGGCAGTTGTTTGAACAGAATAGGGGATACTGAGTGGTTTAAAATCAGGAAAGGTGTGTGTCAGTGTTGTATCCTTTCACCGTACTTATTCAGTCCGTATGCTCTGCATATAATCAGAGAGGCTGGCCTACATAAAGAAGAATGTGGCATCAGGGTTGGAGGAAGACTCTAACAGCTTGCGATATGCAGATGACCAACCTTGGTTGCTGAAAACGAAGAGGACTTGAAGCACTTACTGATGAAGATCCAAGACTACAGCCTTCATTATGAATTACACCTCAACATAAAGAAAGCCAAAATTCTTACAACTGGACTAATAAGCAACATCATGATAAACAGAAAAAATATTGAAGATGTCAAGGACTTCATTTTACTTGGATCCACAATCAATACCCATGGAAGCAGCAGTCAAGAAATCAGTGCATTGAATGGGGCAAATCTGCTGCAAAAGACCTTTAAAGTATTAAAAAGCAAAGATGTCACTTTGAGGACTAAGGTGCTCCTAACCCAAGCCATGATACTTTCCATTACCTCATATGCATGAGAAAGCTGGATGGTGAATAAGGAAGACCAAAGAAGAATTGACGCCTTTGAATTATGGTGTTGACGAAGAATATTGAATATACTATGGACTGCCAGAAGAACGAACAGTCTGTGTTGGAGGAAGTACAGCTAGAATGCTGCTTAGGAGTAAGGATGGCGAGACTTCATCTCACTTACTTTGGACATGTTATCAGGAGGGACCAGTCCCTGGAGAAGGACATCAGGCTTGGTACAGTGGAGGGTCAAGGAAAGAGAGGGGAGCTTTAATGAGATGAATTGATTCAGTGGCTGCAACGATGGGCCCAAGTATAGGAACAATTGTGAAGGTTGTACAGGACCAGGCAGTGTTTCATTCTGTTGTACATAGCGTCACTGTAAGTCAGAACCGACTCTCAGGCACCCATGAAAAAGATCTACTTCTGTAAAGATTACAGCCAAGAAACTCTAAGAAGGCATGAATTGGATCAACTCCATTCCAGGGCAATGTGTTTGTTTTTATCAATTTATCACTTTCCTCAGCTTCTCTAAGCCTTTATTATTACATTCAGAGCAAAGTCACTTTAACATGTCCTTCCAGATCTCCCTGACCTGGCCTCAATGTCTCTGCAGACACTTTCCTGCGTGTCTCCTGTTGTTACTGCTGCCTGTCTTCTTTGTGCAATCCTAGAGGGGCAGTGGTGATTCAGTGGTAGAATTCTCACCTTCCAGTCCAAAGACCTGTGTTCAATTCCTGGCTGGTGCTCTTCATGCGCAGCCACCACTTATCTGTCAGTGGAGGCTTTTGTGTTGCTGTCTATGATGCTGAACAGGCTTCAGTGAAATTTCCAAACTAAGATGAACTAGGAAGAAAGACCTGGTGATCTGTCTGATAATCAGCCAGTGAAAGCCACATGGATCACAATGGTCCAGTCCTGTTGTACATTGCGTTGTCATGAGTTGGGGAATCCACTTGGCAGCAACTAATAACAAGTCATCCTAAAAGGTTTATGCCAGGCCTTCTCTCTAATTATTTTCTGTAACTTCTATAGCCTGAGCTGATTTGTTGAAAAGATTCTACTTGACCCCAGTTTCTCACCTTGGCCATGAAAAATGGCTTAGTATTCATTGGTCTAAAACGGAACACATTTTCTTTCAGGGTTCATAGCTAAGCTAACAACTTTGTACCATTGGCTCTCCAAAGGTTCCGCATCTGTGGGGTTTCAACCAACTGCAGATTGAAAATATTTAGGGGCGGGGGAATGTTATATTGTTGCTGATATGTGCTATGTAGCTAAGCCTACGGTGGTTGCAGTTGCGTCTGTACTGAATATGTACAGACTTTTTTTTCTTGTCATTATTCCCTAAACAATACTGTACAATGACCATTTACATATCATTTGCATATTAGGTATTATAAGTAATCTAGAGATGATTTAAAGTACAGTTGGCTCTTTGTATCCGCAGGTTCCACATCTGTAGAGTCAACCAACCGCGGATCAAAAATATTAAAGAGAAAAAATAAACAGACCTTTCTTTTCTTGTCATTATTCCCTAAATAATATAGCACAACAGCTATTGACATAGCGTTTACATTGTATTAGGTATTACAAGCTAGAGATGATTTAAAGTTTACATGAGGATATGTGTAGGTTATATACAAATAGTATGTCATTTTATATAAAAAACTTGAGCATCCGCGGATTTTGGTATTTGCGAGGGCTCCTGTAACCAATTCCCCATGGATACTGAGGGATGAGTGTATATAGCAAATTGGTTGTTTTGTGAGATTTTTCTACAGCTGTGCTAGACAGCTTGGTGTAATACCTGCTTTGAAAAATTTCCAGGACAAAAACCCTTTTGACGGTGAATGTACTGCAGTGTAGACTCTTGCAGTTTATTGGATCTGAGTTTACTGGATAGAGTGGGCTTCAAACTGTTATTTAGCAAAGAACATTCTGGCTTTGCCTGTTGTTGTTAGTTGCGGTCGAATCAGCTTTGACTCGTGGTGACCTTATGGCTAGTAGAACAAAATGTTGCCCAGTCCTGCGACATTTTCCTTATCGTTGGTATGTTTGAGTCCATTGTTGTGGCTATTACGTTAATCCATCTCCTTGAGGGTTTTCCACTAGCCTTCTATTTTAACAGCCGTGATGTCCTTTTCTAGCGATTGGTCTTTTCTGGTGACATGTTCAAAGTCAGCGAGCCAACATCTCGTCATCCTCACTTCTAAGGAGCATTCTGGTTGTACAAGGTACCTGTTTGACTACTGCATCTGTACAGAACTAAGTAATTCTGTATTCTGGTCTGGCTTTTTGAACTTTGGCTACGAATTATGAACTTGCTGAGTTCTTAAAAATCTAAGAGGCTTGCTTGTTGTGGAAGATTTTTCAAGCCTTTATGTATCCCATTCACTGCTTTGGTTACTGTAAGTTGGATCTTCCGAGTGTGCGGTAAGTAGCTCTGGGCAGTGCCTAGGAGTGAAGAAGTCATCTTAGACCCTCACAGGAGTATCCCTGTGTGTTCTTTGTTGAAGGATATTCCTGAGACATCCCATCTCTTACGTGTCTGTGGTAGAAAGGCGTGACACCTCGTGTGTTGTTACCACCCAGCGTGCTTTACCCTTAGATGCTTCTTTCAAAAATCTGTCAAGAACTTGCATAGTGAGTAATTTGATTAAAAACATAAGCAGTAAACTTTAGGCAAAATCAAGACTCAGCCATAGCAACTTTTAGGAGACAGTTTCGTCTGGTTTCTTCTCAGGCTTGATCCCTGTAGTCTATGCTTAAAATTTCTCTAAGTCCTCAAGTTTTTATTTTCTGTTCTCCTCTTATTTTATTTTGTTTGTGTATTTTCTTGGAAGTAATCGCACGTTTTTGTGAAAGAAGTCAGAGTTCAAAGTAAAACTAGAGGCTTTCTCAGTATTGTTTTTGGTCTCAGTTGGCTCTGTTTAAACTCCTTACACTATGAAAAACCAAAACCAAACCCATTGCCGTAGAGTCGATTCCGACTCATAGCGACCCTATAGGACAAAGTAGAACTGTCCCATCCAATTTCCAAGGATCACCTGGTGGATTCAAACTGCCGACCTTTTGGTTAGCAGCCGTAGCTCTTCACCACTATGCCACCAGGGCCGCTACACTGGGAAAGTGGGAGGCATATCTTGAACCTTTTTGAAACTTTAGATCAAGGTGGGCAACTATTTATTTATTTGTTTGTAGGTGAGGAAAAATATTTACAGGTTGCATTTTTCCCCCATTCGAAGTAAAAAATTTTATTGAGTCTTATGGGGCAAAAATAAATTCTTAACAACTTAATTATCTCTTGAGTTACCAAGGGGAACTTGGTAGTTGTCTTAGTCATCTAGTGCTGCTGTAACTGAAATACCACAAGGGAATGGCTTTAACAAAGAGTAGTTTATTCTCTCACAGTCCAGTAGGCTACAAGTCCAAATTCAGGGCATCAGCTCAGGAGAACGCTTTCTCTGTCACCTCTGGAGGAAGGTCCATGTCATCAATCTTCTCTTGGTCTGGGAGCTTCTCTGCACAGGAACCTCAGGTCCAAAGGACGCGCTCTGCTCCCGGCACTGCTTTCTTGATGGTGTGAAGTTCCCATGTGTCTCTGCTTGCTTCTCTCTTTTATATCTCAAAAGAGATTGGCTTAAAACAGTATCATCTTGTAGACCTCATCAGTATAAGTGCCGCTAATCCATCTTTTTACATCATAGTGATTGAATTTACAACACATAAGGAAATCACATCAGATTACAAAATGGTACACAGTCATACAATACTGGGAATCACAACCCAGCCAAGTTGACAGATATTTTTGGGGGACTGAATTCAATCCATGACAGTACTGTTTCTTGGTCGTGAACGTAGCTCTCTCAAATGTAGTGCACCTGAGTGGTGGGATCAGACCTCTGTTCTTGTGTCTGTGTGAGGTGTTGGCGGTCACCTGTGGTTATCTATCCCCTTTGTGTCTCAGCAACGTTGCAGGGTTGGTGTTAACTGTAATCATCCCCATTCTGCTAATAAGGACGTTGGTGCAGAGAGGTGGTGCTATTCGAGTTGGCGATTCGAGTCTACCCAGAGGCACCTCAGAAGAAAGGCCTGACAATCTACTTCTGAAAAATCAGCCATTGAAAACCCTGTGGAGCATTGTTCTACTCTGACACACATGGGGTTGCCATGAGTCAGAGTCACCTCCTCAGCAGCTAATTTTTATGTTGAAAAACCTGCATGGGGTGCTGAGATTAGCTAATTGTGTGTTTTCCAGGTTGCCCAATGAAGACTTATAAGGGAAAGTGATAGGGAGGTAGGATTCAAGAAGGTCAGAAGTGACCCAAACAGAGTAGTGGTGGGGTGGGGGTGGGGGGGTCACAAAAGGGCTGGAGAGTCCTCTCTGTCCTGCATGCTGAGCCAGAGATTTTTTAATCTTAACACGTATCAACCTCACCTGTAACCTCAGTTGCCATTGCTATTTCTAGTACTATCCTTTTTTACTTCTCATTTTGGGTTTATTTCATCGTGCCTTAGAATCTACTCTAAATCTACTCCACGGCCCACTTAACAACGTGTTTTCAGGGCCCTCTCTCAGGAGCACAGTGTTTGAAAATTAAGGTCACGTCACTCTTTAACACCAAAATAAACTGATAGATGTTTGTAAGCAGCATGTGGAAAGGAATGAAGTGGTTGGCCTCGGTGTGGAACGAATGATCCTGGGCTGTAAATGTGATGGACAGTGCATTTCATGTGAGCTGGGATTCACTGTGCGTCAAGAGCCTGGCACCTCCATGTAGAAAGTTCTGCTTTTGCCTCTTTCTCTCTGGCTTGGCAAAGGCCCCAGTAGAACTAGAACTATCAGGGCTAAATTGGTGCAGCAGATATCAGTTCTTGGCCCACGAGACCTGGGTGGGACTGTGGAGAGTGCTTCCTGGGAGACTGGAAGGTGTAGGGAGCTTGTAGGAGCCATTGATCTAGGTCAGTGGTTTGCAGAGCTTAGCACATCAGAATCATCTGAAGGGCTGCAAAAACGTAAATCTGCCCCCAGACTCCGATTCAGTAGTCTGGAGAGGGCTTGAGAATTTGCATTTATAGTAAGTTTCCAGGTGCTGCTATTGCTGGGGGCAAAGGGGGGGTGCATATTTTGAGATCCGTGGATCTAGGTGGAGTCCTCATTTTACAGGTTCCTGGGGGTAAGGTTGAGAGGCCCCAGGCACAGGAAGCTTTGTAGGATCCTGCACTGGAGGGAGGATGATTGCAGACTGATGTCTAAAGGAGGATACCTCGGGTAGTGCTAAGGGTTAATGAGCTTGGCTGCTAACCAAAAGGTTGCAGGTTTGAGTCCACCTAGAGATGCCTTGGAAGAAAGTTCTGGTGATCTATTTAGTCCACCCAGAGATGCCTTGGAAGAAAGTTCTGGTGATCTATTTCTGAAAAACCAGCCATTGAAAACCCAGTGTTGCACAGTTCTACTCTGACACACATGGGGTCACCGTGAGTCAGAGTCAGTTTAATGGCAACTGGTCTTACAGAGAAAATGCTGCACAGGGCAGAAAGTGTTACAGAAGATTTATGATGTCAAAGACTTAACTTTCTCATCAGGAATGTTAAAATGAGTCTATAATTTTTAATGTAACACTTCTGCTTAAAAGCCAGAAATGCGTGTATATATATGTGTGTGTGCTTTTTTCTTAACTGTTTTACATTTGTCTTTAGTCTGTATAGATTTTCACATTAAAAATATCATTTCAGTGATCCTTTTTGGGGCATTTATTAAGCATTGTAGACACTTGGAGCAAAACTGTAGTCTACATTTTTATTTTAAAAGAAAAATTTTAAAAGGAATATCTGACTTTTGGGAGTGTATTCTGCTTTAGTAAATGATTTTCAAATTCAGTGCTCATAAGAAATCTGTTAAGAGTAAGACTTTAGGTAATGAGCATGTACTTATTTCCTTAGATTAAAAAAATACCGTTGAATTACAAAATAATTTTCTTTTCTTGGGAATTTATTTTTTTTTAGCTGATGAATTGATGTTTTTTGTTTTCAGATAACTTGGCTGTCTTTTGTTTTAAGGCACATGTCTTAGACTTGGTTTTCTAGAGAAAGCAAAACCAGTAAAGCATATAAATGTATATACATATATAGAGATTTATATCAAGGAAATGGCTCATGCAGTTGTAGAGGCTGGAATATCCCAAGTCCCTGGGTCAGGCTGAAGGCTTCTCCTGATTTCACATAGCCACAGAGGCTGTGAAACCCAAGATCAGCAGGTCAGACAGCAGGGCTCTTGCTCACAGGCTGTGAAGACCAATGAATCCCAAGATGGGCAGGCAGGCAAGACGGCAGGTAAGCTGTTAGCTCAAGTCCCAAGCACTGGAGGTCAGATGTATAGGAGGCAGCTGCAGGATTCAGAGCAAGCAAAAGCCTGCAAGCCTTTCCAGAAAGTCCACCTATATTGGATGCAGATCACACACCCAAGGAAACTCCCTTTCAACTGATTGGCTTCTCACGGCAGATTGCACCATGGAGGTGATCACATTATATCAAATCTGATCATGGAGGTGATCACATCATCATAGGACTGCCAAACTACATCATAACTGCCAAACCACTGAGAATCATGGCCTAGCAAGTTGACCCACAACCTTAACAATCACAGCACATAAAATTTACACTTTGTGAACAATTTTTCTTATTTAAAGAGAATTAATATAGGTATTATTAAATTTGGAGGAATATAATGAAATAATCTCTAAATTTAGTTTTAGGTTCTTAAATAAAAATGCCCTCAGTAAACAGAAATATATTTTTGAAAGGTTACAAGAATTTAAGTGAAATCTAGTGAAGTGTGTATTCTGTAATTTTAAAAAGTTCTTTTATTTGGCTGTAGGGTTGCTATGAGTTGAAATCGACTCTGTAGCAACTGAGATTTTTTTTTTATTGTTTGTTTTTCTTTTATTTGGAAACAGATTTAACTCAGAATATTGTACCACCTCTTTTTATATCATTCACTTCATTCCATTTTTACCATTTAATAATACAGTTGACCCATTTAATCTGAATACCTCACAAAACAGAGACTAACTAGGGCATCTTTTAAACAATTTTAGAATCTTAGAAATCTGATAATCTTTTTGGAGTGCATGGCAGAGGGAACTAGAACATGTATTCTCTGTGCCCCTTTGATGAAGTTTTATCTATGAAATACGTTTAGATGAATGATTATACTGGGCAAAAAGAAAGCTAGGAGTTGAAGTACAGATCTGTATTAGTTATCCATTGTTGCCTAACAAATTATCCTAGAACTTAGTGGCTCAATATGATAAAAATTTATTAACTTCACAATGACTGGGATTCAGGAGTGTCTTAGCTGGGTGGTTTGGGCTTGGGGTCTTCCATAATGTTGGAGTCAAGATGTTGGCTGGGGCTGCAGTCATTTGGAGGTGGGCCAGAGGCTGGAGGATCCCCTTCTCAGTGGTTCAAGCGCCGCTTAAATTGTCTTAATTGTAGGTCAGATTTGCTTCCAGGCAGGAGCCTGAGGGGTCTTTCCTAATATCCCAGTCTGGTAGCTCCCCAAAACCACTTATTAACAAGGCATTCCTAAGGGGCTGTCTTGTGTTGGGAAGTGTACCAGGCCCTTTGGATACAAAGATGCCTGTTGTGTTCTTTGCTCTCCCAGAGTTCACAACTCCCCAGTTGTTACTGTGAGGTGCCTTCGAGTTGTTTCCAACTCATAACGACACACTGCCCGGTCCTGTGCCATCCTCACAGTCATTGTTATGCTTGAGCCCATTGTTGCAGCCACTGTGTTAGTCCATCTCTTTTAGGGTCTTCCTCTTTTTCGCTGACCCTCTATTTTACTAAGCATGATGTCTGTCTTAGGCTGGGTTCTCTAGAGAAGCAAAACCAGTAAAACGTAAAATATCTATATACAAAAAAACTAAACCAAACACGCTGCTGTCAAGTTGATTCTGACTCATAGCAACCCTATAGGACAGAGTAAAACTGCCCCATAGGGTTTCCAAGGAGCAGCTGGTGGATTCACACTGCCGACCTTAAATATTTTATATATAGAGATTTATATCAAGAAAATGGCTCACATGGTTGTAGAGGCCAAAACATCTCAAGTCAGGCTGGAGGCTTCTACCGATTCACGTAGCCACAGCGGCAGGTGAGCCAAAGGTCAACAGGCAAGACAGCAAGTAAGCTGCTAGCAGGGCTCTTGCTCACAGGCTGCCAAGACCCATGAATCCCAAGAGTGGCAGGCAAGACGGCAGGTAAGCTGCTAGCTCAAGTCTTTAGAACCGGAGGTCAGATGAACAGGAGCCATCTGCAGGATCCAGAGCAAGCAAAAGCCCACAAGCCTTGCCAGAGAATCCACCTATATTGGATGCAGGGTAGGCCACACCCACATCAGATACTATCATGGAAGTGATTACATTATATCAGACCTCATCATGGAAGTGATCACATCATCATAGGACTGCCAAACTACATCATAACTGCCAAACTGCTGAGAATCATGGCCCAGCCAGGTTGGCATACAACTTAACATTCACAATGTCATTCTCCAGGGACTGGTCACTCCTGAAAATATATCCAAAGTATGCCACACTCGCTTCTGAGGAGCATTTTGGCTGTACTTCTTCCAGGACAGATTTATTTGTTCTTCTTGCAGTCCATGATACATTCAGTATTCTTCACCAACACCATAATTCAAAGGCATCAATTCTTCGATTTTCCTTATTAGTAGTCTAGCTTTCACATGCATATGAAGCGATTGAAAATACCATGGCTTGGGTCAGGGGCACCTAGTCCTCAAAGTGACATCTTTGCTTTTGAACACTTTAAAGAGGCCTTTTGCAGCATATTTGGCCAGTGCAGTATGTCCTTTGTTTTCCTGACTGCCGCTTCAGTGGGCATCAATTGTGGATCTAAGTAAAATGAAATCCTTGACAACTTCAGTCTTTTCTCTGTTTATCATGGTGCTTATTGTTAGTCCAGTTGTGAGCATTTTTGTTTTCTTTATATTGAGGTATCATCCATACTGAAGGCTGTAGTCTCTTTGATCTCCATCAGTAAATGATTCAAGCTTTCTTCACTTTCAGCGAGTAAGGTTGTGTCATCTGCATATCAGAAGTTGTTAATGAGTATTCCACCAGTCCTGATGTCATATTCTTCATATAGTCCAGTTGCTTGGATTATTTGGCTCAGCATACAAACTGAATAAGTATTGTGAAAGGCTACAACCCTGACATACACCTTTCCTGATTTTAACCTGCAGAGTATTCCTTTGTTCTGTTCAAACAACTGCCTCTTGGTCTATGTACAGCTTCCTCATGAGCACAATTAAGTGTTCTGGAATTCCGAGTCTTTTCAGTGTTACACATATTTTGTTATCCACATAGTCAAGTGACTTTGCATAGTCAATAAAACATCTTTCTGATATTCTTTGCTTTCAGCCAAGATCCATCTGACATCCGCAATGATATCCCTTATTCCATGCCGTCTTCTGAATCCGGCTGGAATTTCTGGCAGTTCCCTGTAGATGTACTGCCACAACCACTTTTGAGTGATCTTCAGCAAAATTTTACTTGTGTGTGATATTAATGCTATTGTTTGATAATCACATTTTGTTGCATCACCTTTCTTTGGAATGGGCCCAGATATGGAACTCTTCCAGTTGGTTAGCGGGGTAGCTGTCTTCAAATTTTTTTGGCATAGACGAATGAGCACCTCCAGCACTGCACCAGTTTGTTGAAACATCTCAATTGGTATTCTGTCAATTCCTGGGTTTTTCACCAGTGCCTTCAGTGTGGCTTGGATCATATGCTACCTCCTGAAATGGTTGAACATTGACCAATTCATTTTGGTACAGTGACTCTGTATATTCATTCCATCTTCTTTTGATGCTTCCTGTACTGTTCGATATTTTTTCCATAGAATCCTTCAATATTGCATCTCGAGGCTTGAATTTTTTCTTCAGTTCTTTCAGCTTGAGAAATGCCAAGCGTGTTCTTCCCTTTTGGTTTTCTAACTCCAGTTCTTTGTGTATTTCATTCTACTTTACTTTGTCTCCTCTAGCCGCCCTTTGAAATTTTCTCTTCCATTCTTTTACTTCATCATTTCTTCCATTTGCTTTAGCTACTGTACATTTAAGGGCAAGTTTCAGATTCTTTTCTGATATCCATTTTGGTCTTTTCTTTCTTTTCCTGTCTTTTTAATGACCTTTTACTTTCTTCACGTATGATGACCTTGATGTCATTCTGCTACCGGACCCGGGAAGGTGAGTCCTTGTCTGGCGCGCTCAGACTTGGAAGTTATCTGGACACCTGTCTTCAAGAAAGGGAAGGTAACTTTCTTGCAATGGGCAGAGCAAGGAGCCAGGAGGAAGTTCCTTAGATCCAACTCCCTGAGCTACGGGGAAATAGGGCTTATATGTGACTTGGTTAGCAAGATGGCAGCCGAGCAGATGTACTGGGGAAGGAACATTCTAGAAGGCGGCCAGGAAAAAGGAGGTTCTTGTTGGACCTCTCACTTCGGAATAGGGTCTGGGTGATGATTTTCCTTCTGATTCGTTCCTCCTGTTGCTGCATCCCCTGTGGAGGTCAATTAGCGGTCTCTGCTGGCCCTTCTGTGCATGCGGGATGAGCCAAATCTGGCTTGGGTTAGTTTAAGGACTAATGGAAATTTACTTGCATTTATAGGGTCAGGGTACAATTCCACAACTCATCTGGTCTTTGGTCATTAGTGTTCATTGTGTCAAATCTGTTCTTGAGATAATCTCTAAATTTAGGTGGGATATCCTCAGGTTTGTATTTTGGCACTTGTAGACTTGTTTTTATTTTCTTCAGCTTCAGCTTGAGCTTGCATATGAGCAATTGATGGTCTGTTCTGCAGTCGATTCCTGGCCTTGTTCTGACTGATAATATTGAGCTTTTCCATCGTCTTTTTCCAGAGATACAGTCAATTTGATTATTGTGTATTCCATCTGGCAAGTTCCATGTGTATAGTTGCTGTTTATATTGTTGAAAAACGCTTTTGCAATGAAGAAGTCATTGGTATTGAACAATTCTGTCATGTGATCTCCAGCGTCGTTTCTATCCCCAAGGCCATTTTTTCCAACCACTGGTCTTCCTTCTTTGTTTCCACCTTTTGCATTCCAATCACCAGTAATTATCAGTGCATCTTGATTGCATGTTTGATCAATTTCAGACTGCAGAAGTTGGTAAAAATCTTCAATTCCTTCATCTTTGGCCTTAGTGGTTGGTGCGTAAATTTGAATCATAGTCGTATTAACTGGTCTTCCTTGCAGACGTATGGATATTATCCTATCACTGACAGTGTTGTACTTCAGGATAGTTCTTGAGATGTTCTTTTTGATGATGAATGCTATGCCGCTCCTCTTTAATTTGTCATTCCCAGCATAGTAAACCATATAATTGTCCAATTGAAAAGGGCCAATTCCAGTCCACTTCAGCTCACTAATGCCTAGGATATTGATCTTTATGTGCTCCATTTCATTTTTTGACAACTACCAATTTTCCTAGATTCATACTTCATACATTCTATGTTCCGATTATTAATGAATGTTTGCAGCTGTTTTTTCTTATTTTGAGTTGTGTGTCGTCAGCAGATGCAGGTCCCGAAAGCTTGGCTCCATCCACGTCATTAAGGTCGACTCTACTTTGAGGAGACAGCTCTTCCCCAGTAGTCTTTTGAGTGCCTTCCAACCTGAGGAGCTCATCTTCTGGCACTGCATCAGACAGTGTTCTGCTGCTATTCTTAAGGTTTTCACTGGCCAGTTTTTTCAGAAGTACTCTGCCGGCTCCTTCTGCCTAGTCTTAGTCTGGAAGCTCTGCTGAAACCTGTCCACGAGTGGTGACCCTGCTGGCATTTGAAATACTGGTGGCATAGCTTCCAGCATCACAGCAACATGCAAGCCACTACAGTAGCACAAACTGACAGACAAGTGGTAGACAACTCACGAGGGAGTCGGCCAAATCCAGGATTCCAGGAAAATGTGATGCAGTGCACAGAAAGTGTTCAATCTAAAAGGAATGGGTCCAGGGAGGCTTCCCTATAGAAAGTCAGGTCTGTGCTGAGTCATAAAGGAAAGGCAGGTGTTAGGTTGGTGAAGAGAATGAGCGGTAGTGGAGAGTTGTGGAGAAATTCAGGAAGGAAATTCCAGGGAAATGACACAGACCACAAGAGACTGAGGCATGAAACAGCCTGGCAGGTCTGGGGAACTTTACGCAGTTTTAGTTTTGTTCATGTGTGAAGTGAAATGCTTGTGTTTGGGAAAGGTGAGGGGAACAGAGAAAATGAGTGTGTCATGAAACTGAGTTTGGACTTCGTGTAAGTTCATATGTTTCAGCCACGGGACTTGGGCACATGGTCAAGTTGCCCACCATGGGTGTGTTCTCATTTACTCATTCAACCTACAAGATTTAAGGCATCATGCTGCTTCACTTAATCCTGCAAGGTTAGGTATGTCTCCATTTTATGGATGGGAGACTGGTGTAAGGAGATTGACTTGCACAAAATCACACAACCAGTGAATAGCAAGGCTGATCATTTATCTGTGTCTTGTGTGAAAACCTTCGAGTTAAGATATAAACTAGTTTTTCCTAAGAATCACCTGAGACACAAGTTTAAAATAAGGATTTCAGGGCCGCAGCTTAGACTTAACATATCTCTGAGGGTGAGGTAATTCAGCAAACACAGGAAAGTAGAAGGAATCCTATTCCCTGTCTTTGCTTTTGGCTTAAATTTTGCACTGGTGAGGGTAGGGGGTTGAGGGAGAGGGATGCAGCACCTTCTATCTATGGGTTAAGGGGCATGAAGACCAAGGGTGATTTTACTGGTCTTCATTGGTCTGACATTACAGCCTTACATTCTTTCAAGAAATTTCCAGCGTTTCTAAAAAATAAGTTGTGAAAAAAGATACCCATAAGCCTCAGTATCTTGGAAATGAATGGACTATTTTTTTGTAGTTGGTGTTTTATTTTTTAGAGTTGATATTTGATTTGATGTTTCAAAGCGGATAGCTGAGAGGTGTTAATGAGGTAATTAGTACTTGTACTGGAACCAAATGGAGCTACTGGAACCAAAGGGAGCCCTGGTGGTGCGGTGGTGAGATCTCGGCTGCTAACTGAAAGGTCGGCAGTTTGAATCCATCAGCTGCTCTGCGGAGGAAGATGTGGCAGTCTGGTTCCTTAAAGATTACAGCCTTGGAAACCCTATGGGGCAGTTCTACTCTGTCTGATATAGTGAAATTTGACTCGACGGCAATGGGGTACTGGAACTAAAAGCTGAGAAATCTGAACCCGAATACCAGAGCCCAGACCAATATTAATGTCTTAGAGTTCCCTAGGAGTGGAGAAAAACAAAGAGTAGAATTACTAAACATTATTCAGAAGGGGTACTTTGGGGTTCAGGATTGCTCTTTATTTTATGAATTGCAGGGCACTGTTCTAAGCATTTTACATGTATTGGTTCATTTAAGTCTCAAAAACAAGCAAAAAAGTTAGGCATCTGTCTCTGTTTCACAGTGCTACAGGATGTAAAGTTTATTTAGAAAAGGACTTATGTACTAGTTAACAATTATGTTTTTAAATGCTCAAATGAATGTATTAAAATTTTTATACCCTTATCTTTTTTGTGTGTGTATCTACTTTTTCTATCAGTTGCTGAGAATGGAACGAAAAATTTCTAACTGTGATTGTGGATGTGTCTGTTTCTCCCTTTAGTTCTGTCTTAGGCTGGGTTCTCTATAGAGAAGCAAAACCAGTAAAGCGTATAAATATATACATAGAGAGATTTATATCAAGGAAACAGCTCACGTGGTTGTAGAGACTAAAACATCCCAAGTCCGTGGATCAGGGTAAAGGCCTCTCCCAATACATGCAGCCACAGAAGCTGGCGAACGCAAGGTTGGCAGGTCAGAGAGCAGGGCTCCTGCTCACAGGCTGTGAAGGTCAACGAATTCCAAGATAAGCACATGAGACCGCAAAGTTTCTCCTGATTCTAGTAGCTGCAGGGGCTGGCAAACCCAAGACCAGCAGGTCAGGGAACAGGACTCTTGCTCGCAGGCTTTAAAGATCGACAAATTCCAAGATCGACAGGTAAGATTGCTAGCTCAAGTCCCAAGAATTGGAGGTGAAACGACAAGAGGCAGCTGCTGAGTCTGGAACAAGCCAAAAACTTTGGCAAGGCGAGCAGGCAGAAAGTAACCAGTGGAAGGCAGAGAGATGAAGCCGAGGGGGCAGTGAGTTGCCACAGGCCCCACCCCCACTGGTACCACTCAGCAGATTCCATCATGGGGGTGATCACATATCAGATTTCAACAAAGAAGTGATCACAACATTATACAACTGCCAAAACACTGAGAATCATGGCCTAGCCAAGTTGACATACAGTCTTAACCATCACAAGTTCTATAAATTTTTTCTTCATGTAGTTTGGTGTTTTATAATTAGATGCATATGCATTTAGAACTGTTCATGTCTTTGTACTGAATTGGCTGTTGTATCATTATCTAATGCCCTTCTTTATCTCTGGTAATACTTCTTGGCTTGAAATCTATTTTATCTGATATTAATGTAGCCATAATAGGTGTCTTATGATTAGTGTCTACATGATGTTTGTGTGTGTGTGTGTGTGTGTGTATGTATGTGTGTGCAAACCCTGGTGGTGTAGTGGTTAAGAGTTTGGCTGCTCACCAAGAAAGGCTGGCAGTTTGAATCCACCAGGCGCCCCTTGGAAACCCTGTGGGGCAGTTCGACTCTGTCCTATAGCATCAGTGTGAGTCAGAATCGACTTGACACCAACAGGTTTTTTTTTTTTTTTTTTTATGTATGTGTGCGTATATGTGTATGCATATATATATATATGAGAGAGAATATATATATTCTTTTATTTTTTTTAACCTGTTTAGTACTTAATGTGTGTCTCTTATAAAAAAACATAGTTAGATGTTGCATTTTTATTGTCTTCCAGATTCTCCCTTTTAATTGGAGAGCTTAGGTCATTTATGTTTAATGTCATTATTGATATGGTTGATTTTAAATCTACTGTAGTAGTATTTGTATTCTATATGTCTGACCTGTTTGTTCCTTCTTTCCTGCCTCATTTTGGATTAATCAAGTATTTTTTAATATTTCATTTGTCTCCTTGGCTTTTTTTTGCTAAACTCTTGGTTTTATTTTTTCACTAGTTCTCATGGTTGCAATATATATTGTTATTGTCTAACTGTATGTTGAATTGATATTATATTCCTTCTCATTTAATGTAAGACTCTTAAACTGTATGTTTCCATTAACCTTCCTCCCATCCTTTGTGTTACTGTTGTTGTAGATTTTACTTCTTATATATGTTATAAACCTCACAATATATTATTTTTGCTTGAAACAGCCAATTATACTTTTTCAAAAAGTAAGAGAAAAGGTAGTTTTATATTTAAAATATTTATTAGATATGTATATATAAACATTTATATTTTCTATACCATTCTTTCCTGGAGATCTGAGTTTTTCAATTTGTTCTTCTATCCCTTCAACTGCAGTTATTTACTGTGAGTGTGGGTCTGCTGGTGATTAATTTTCTCAGCTTTCATTTCACTGAAAATGTCTTTATTTTACCTTAATTCTTGAGGGATATTTTTGCTGGATATAGAATTCTAGGTTAACAGCTTTTTCTTCAAGTCCTTTAAATATGTGTTCCATCCTGGCCTCCTTTGTTCTTGATTAGAAGTTGGCCATCAATCTTATCTTTGTTCCCCCATTTGTAATATCTTTTTTACCTCTGGCAGCTTTTAAATTTTGCTCTTTATTTCTTTTCAGCAATTAGATTATGATATGCCTAGGCATGGTTTTCTTTGTATTTATCTTAGTTGGGGTTTATTGAGCTTCTTGGATTGGTGGGTTGATGTTTCTCAAATTTGGTAAATTTCATCTGCATTTCTTAAAATATTTTTTCTTCTATTGTTCTCTCTCCTTCCATCTCCCCTAATTACCCATATGTTTGATTGTCTGATATTATTTCACAGGTCATTGATACATTGTGACTTTTTTAAGTTCTTTTCTCTCTACTTTTTTGGGAAAAGTTTAGTTTACTGATTTTTATTTTCTTCTGCACTGTCCATTTAGCAAGCCAATCAGTACTTTTTTTTTTTTTTTAATTTCAGGTATTGTATTTTTAGTTCTAGACTTTTAAGTTATATTTTAGAGTTTCTGTTTCTGTCCTAAAACATTCCATTTCTTCTCTCATTATATCTTTATTTTAGTGTAAATTCTTTAGATTCCTGGTCAGTACAAATGGTTTGTGCTTAACTGTTAAAGATTGGCAGTTCTGAACTCACCCAGCAGTGCCACGGAAGAAAGGTGGTGCTCTGCTTCCGTAAAGATTACAGCCAAGAAAACCCTTTGGAGCAGTTGTACTCTGTAACACAAGTTCTTTAACATATTTGATATAGTTGTTACAAATACCTTATCAACTAATTTCATTAACTGAGTCATCTGTGATTCTGTTTTTATTGACTGTTATCTCTTACTTATTGGTCACATTTTCCTGTTTAAAATTTTTTTTAAATTGTATTCCAGGTATTGTGAGTAAAAATAATGGAAACTGAAATATAATATTTTGTTTGTTTCGTTTCAGAGATAGCAAGCTTTTTCTTCTTAAATGGAGATTAAAGTGAGGAGCTGAACATTCAGATCTTCCAGAATTTATCTAGGGTCTGGATTGCAGTTTTAATTACATTGAGTTCACCTTATCTTCCTTTGTAAATCTGTCAGTATTTCAACTGGTAGAGAGTTGGACTGCAGTTTCAGATATTTTGTATTCCCTTTTGGATTCAAGGATTAAAGTATCCTGAGAATGTGTGGATTCTGTGATTTCTCCCTGTTTTCTCTCCTTTATGCCACTGTGCTTTTTTTTTAAAATCAGATTTTAGGGGTGAGGACAGAGGGAGAGATTTGTTGGGGAAAGTAATTTGTTTTTGCACTTGTTCATCCAGATTCCAATCTGACCTATTGGTTCAGGTATCCTGCTAAGGCTTGTCTAGCTCTGCCAGATCCCTCTGTCTATATCAGCCTGCTTTTCCATCTATCTGTACCTAGACTGGGCGCAGTCCTCAGATATGGAAGCTGCTGTGGCTCTCAGCTAACCTATGGAGGGCTTGTTTCTTGTTGAAATTAGGGTTGTCAAGGCTTCTTTGTATTTATCACTTGTTGATAGACCCATAGAAAAGTATGTTTTTGTTTTGTCTGTGTGAAGTGTCTTGTTACCATGGCATCAGAGATCTTTCATGTCCTCTGTATCCTAATTGGAAATGGAAGTTTCATATGTATTTTTAAAGCAAATGTTCAAAAGTATGAGGTGAATGAGTGAGATTTCTTGTCCTGTGGATTCTGATTGGGTTTGACCAATGGGAAACACTTGCAGATGATCAGAGCCCAAATGAATGTATTGACTGGTAATCTTCTCTTTTTTTAAATCCAATTAAATAAATCTGTGATACATGTGCTATTCTAATAAGCCATCTTTGGAGTCTCATATCAACCAACAAAATAAGGTATCTGGAAGAGGATAAAAACAAAAGCAAACATTACTCTCTAGGACTTGCCCCCAACAAACTCATTTTCAGTTATGAAATGCCCAATCAAATGCAAGTCAAAAAACATGAAAAGTTAAAGATACATGCATACAATTGATTTATAGCATTGCTGTGACAAATGGCTGAAATGTAATTGACTTCTCAGTATGTGTTATGGATTGAATTGTGGCCACCAGCAATATTTGTTGTAAATCCTAACCTTTTTGCCTGTGGTTATAATCCCATTTGGGAATGGGTTGTCTTTGCTATGTTAATAAGACAGGATTAGTTTAGGGTGTGACGTATAAAAGAGATTAAACAAGCATGGGAGAAGCAGAGACAGGGGAAGAGAGACGCCAAGCCACATGAAGATCTCCCAGGAGCAGAAGCTAAAAGAGACAAAGACCTTCCTGCAGAGCCAACAGAGAAAGCCTTCCCCTAGAGCTGGCACCTTGAACTTGGACTTCTAGCTTCCTAAACTGTGAGAAAATACATTTCTCTTTGTTAAAGCCACCCATTTGTGGTATTTCTGTTATAGCAGCAGTAGATAATAGAGACAGTATGTTTCAGGTACCACACCAATTAATTATGATTAATTACATATTATGATCATTTAGTATTTAGAACAACCCTGAGTAGAACTGAGATTCAAATCTGGGGTTGGTTCACTCCAAAACATAGTGAACCGCCACGTTTAACCACTAAGCCGTAAATACTGTGTTCACCCAGTTTTGCTCAACCAGTAATATTTTATCTAGTACCTACTTTATTGTGGGCATTGATTTGAGAGTGGAGCATGACAGATATAAAGGAATTGAAAGACTGTGTTTGTGGAAGGTATAATTTAATCGGGGAAATACAGCTTACATAAAAACAGACCAAGAATGCTACAAAAGGTCATAGTAAATGCTCTGTTTTGTGGAGCAAGTTATATTTTTTCATGCAATTTAGCGTTACCATTAAGATAGCAAAATTGCCTTTAAGATAACAGAGGAATTGATCTGAAGTTAGTTCACAGTGTAAAAGCATGGGCATCTTTTTTCGTCAGTCATTTATGTTGACATTAACTTCTCTGAAGTAGCGTGCTCCAGACACTAAATAAAAAATTTAAATCCTTAGTGGAAATCTTATCCTAACTTATTTTACAGGCATGTCAGGTGACATGGCTCATGCATGCCACTTGCATGAGGCCTGTGCAAAGCGTTTCAGGATGCACCCACGAGAGGGAGCTGTGCACAGCACTCTGTGACGTGTTGGTGTTGGTCTTCCTGTATCTCGCGAGTGCACCAGCCGCTCATATTCATGAGCATGATGATTTGTATTTAGCTCGTCCATTCACAAGGGCTTTCCTGGTGAGAAGCACCTGACTCTGAGTTTCTATTCTGAAGGCTAAGTCTTTAGTGTGATACATGGAGTGAGATGTGCCCAGTGGATTGTATTCCCTTTTATTAATGTTATGCTTCATTTTTGTAGGGTAGCAGAAAATTCCAGTTTTGATGTTGGCATTGTTGTATATTTGCTTATTAATAGATGGATAGCCTTTTTTAAGGAAAAGCCAGAAGTAGAGATTCTTTGGCCTGAAATCATTGCCACCTGTTCTGGAAAGCACTTTAAGAGGACTCCTGTTATACTTTTGGGGAACCCTGGTGGCATGGTGGTTAAGAGCTCAGGCTGCTAACTAAAAGGTCGGCAGTTCGAATCCACAAGCCACTCCTTTGAAGCCCTATGGGGCAGTACTACTCTGTCCTGTATGGTCACTATGAGTCAGAATTGTCTTGACAGCAATGGTTTTTTTTTTTTTTTTAAGTATTATTATTCTTTTAGCTTGGATAAAAACAAAACAAACCAAACAGTTGCCGTTGAGTCGATTCTGATTCCTGCCAACCCCATGTGTTGCAGAGTAGATCTGCACTCATTAGGTTTTTCAGGGCTGTGACCTTTTGGAAGCAGATCGCCAGGCTTTTCTTCTAAGTGCCTCGGGGTAGTTTTGAACCACCAACCTTTCAGTTAGTAGTCGAGTGCTTAACTGTTTGCGCCACCCAGGGACTCTTCAAAGCTCTGTGGTTTCTTGAGGGCCAGAAAAACACTGTGGGGAAAGCTTTGCTGTCATGGTTTATGAACATAAGGAATGCGTGTATTTTCCCAACAGCTTAAGTGATACTTAGAGTCCTTGAAGTCCGATGTTGAATATAAATATATTATGGCGACTGATTTTTTAAGAGAAAAAAAAGCTTGAATCTTATCAAAACTCTTTCTCATTTAGCATTTGGAGATGCCAAGAAGGATGGAAAATTGCTAGTTTATAATCATAGCAGAAAATAGAAATTTCTTGGCATGACATTCTAGAGTTTAAAAAAATACATAATTTCTGTTTTTATTTTTCAAGCAACATAGTGACTAATTTTATAGATAGTCATTTTAAAATAATAATTTAAAGATCAGCCACCCAGATGAGAAGAAAATGGTTTTCACCTTAAGGTTGTTATGAGTTCCTTACTCCTGTGTTTTTTTCTTTAAAGAAGAAATATTTTCATAATATAAGTTAATTGGATATTTTTGCACGTAAAAATTTGACTAACTCGAAGATACTTTTTTTTTTTTGCAACAGTTTCTGCTGATTTAAGCATGCTGAGTTACATTGCTGCTTTTTTGGCTTCTTTGGTCCACATTGGACAAAGAAGTACATGCAGGGACTTTGGGAGGACTGTGCAGGCTAAAAAGAAAATGTCTCTAGATATATTTTGGATTTAGGAAATCTCCCATGTTGTGCACGTTGGAATGTTTTTTTAGGGAAGGTGGCTCCTCTTTTTTCTCCTCCCAAATTAACGTGGTAGTCCTGCAGAATATATCAGAATCACTCTTGCTTATACTGTATTCATGTTTCTGGCTATAAATAGCTTTCTCACCCAGCTGCTGCTGACATTTTGGCCAGAAACTTGGTCATTTACTCTGTTTGCTTTGTAATATTATTACCCGCTTGTCTTCAAGTCGGCTCTGACTTTTGCAACTCCTTGTGTATCAGATAGGCTTTCTTTTCAAGGTGCCTCTGGGTGGACTCAAACCTCCAATCTTTCAGTTAGCAACTGAGTACGTTAGCTATTTGCATCACCCAGGGACTTCAGTAATATTATTAACCTTTCTAAATGAGTTATTATTACCAGCTACTGACTTGTAATCATTAAAACCCTGGAAAATGACAATATTAGCTAATTGTATCATACTTAATTAATAATATGCTCATTATGAAAACATGTATTTGTATAGTGGGCTATGTATCTGAGTACCATTGTTAGGAGTATTAAAAGTGAACATTTGAGATGCATGACACTCTTTAAAAAATGTATGATTATAACCAGGCATGTTTGTCCTTAGAAGAAATGCGTGACGCTGACACTGTGTTAGGTATTTTGCAGTTTTCCCATCATGCCATTTTTCAGAAATTTATATTTTGAACGTCCCATTTCTTTGTCCGTATGTGGGTTTGCCAAGTGTTATTGCTTCTCGAGAATCAATGAACAAAAGTGATGGGATGGATACATTTGAGTGAACTTAATGAGACTTTTCAGTGTGCTTTTTCTTTTTTCATAATCCCTGAGAACTACAGATATCTATTTGAACTCAGTCCAGATAAATGAATTGTTGGAGTACATAAAAGTCCTCTTTTTAGGTGTCTTCAGCCTGAGACGAGCCTTACAGTTAGGTAGGTAATTATGACCTTTTTAGCTTGAACTTCAAGAAGCTGTCTCTAATTTTCTTTTGGAAAAAAGGGACAATTTTCTAGAATGTTTGGAAATCAGTGATCCATAATGAAAAAGAGACATAGGATAAAGCTTTATTAAGTGACTGCTGTGTGCCTAGTACCTATACTATAAAGTAGGTACTATTCCCGTTCATTGGTTAAAAAACAGCAGCAACAACAAATGGGCAGAAAGAGGTAGCCCAGTGTGACTTGTCTGGAAGACTTTGCTGGTAAGAGTGACCGGGATTTAACTTCAGCTCTGCTATTTCAAGGATACTCCTGCTGAACTAATAGCCAACATTTTTTAGTGTTTACTATGTACTAGGTCCTTTGCTAACCCCTTTACAACATTTTATCATTTAACCCTCACAATAGCCCTTTGAGATAAGGGCTTCAATTATCTCCATTGTATAGGTGAGGATAGTGGGTCTGTGAGAAGTTAAGTTGATTACTCAAGGGTCACATATTCGTGAGCCAAGGAGCCAGGATTTGACCCAGCCAACTTCAGAGCACCCAAAATATCCATGGGGTAATCATCTTGGTGCTGTGCTGAATCCCAGTCTATGACTGCTTGGATCTTTTAGAGTTGCCCACCATCTATCTCTGTAGCCTTAAGATGGTGGTTGCCTGGACTTACCCTGTATCTCCCGCATAACCCAAGTTGATACACTACTGGTGGGTATAAGGTCAGACAGGATGTAGAGAGCATGGCCTACTGCATTTTCATGGAATCACTGATTAATTCAAAAATATTTTAAGTGTCACTCTGGGCTAAGTCCTGGGGATTAAGATAAACTGAGCAGGGGTCTATGGTTTAGTGGGGACATACAGCCATAACTGATAGTTTATATCTGGCCTCACTGTTTTCATTGGAGAAGAATAAGGAGCCATGGGCCTGAAGAGGAGGAAGTGGTGAAAGCTTGGAGAGGTCAAGGGAAAACTTCTCAAAGGAGGGATTGTTGGAGCTATGCTAAGGGGGTAAGTGGGCTGAAGTCACCAGGTGCATGGCAGGGTACCTGAGGGGCATTTTAGACATTGAAAGGCATGTGTACATTGTGAAGGCAAGAAGCATGGTCCACCCAAGGGATTTGCAAATGGTTGTGAATAGCTGGAAAGCAGCGTATGAGGGAGAGTGCAGATAAGGTGAGAGATGGGCCTTTCTTGCCATCACCTCAGTCCTGGAGGTGATGGAGAATCACTGAAGGATTGTAAACATGGAGGTAGAGGGTGTGGTCATAACTGGATATAAGAAAAACTAGTTTTGCTACTGTGTGGACGATTGAAAGGCAAAGCATTGGTAGACCAGGTGCCAGGCAATTCTGATGATTCAGGTGGCACATTATGGTGAATATTAGGAATTAGTATTGCTAAGTTCAGTGGTAGAATTCTCGTCTTACACCAGTGGAACAGAATTGAGAACCAACATGTAAATCCATCCATCTACGGTCACCTGATCTTCGACAAGGGCCCAAAGTCCATCAGATGGGGAAAAGACAGTCTTTTTAACAAATGGTGCTGGCAAAACTGGCTGTCCATCTGCAGAAAAATGAAACCAGACCCATACCTCACATCATACACAAAAACTAATTCAAAATGGATCAAAGACCTAAATATAAAGCCAAAAACTATAAAGTTCATAGAACAAAAAATAGGATCAACGCTAGAGACCCTAATACACGGCATTAACAGGATACAAACCACAACCAACAGCACATAAACTCCAGAACATAAACTTGCTAACTAAAAATTAAACACTTACGCTCATCAAAAGATTTCACCATAAGAGTAAAAAGGGAACCTACAGACTGGGAAAAAAGTTTTTGGCTATTACAAATCAGACAAAGATCTGATCTCTAAAATCTGCAGGAAAATCTAGCACCTCTACAACAAAAAGACAAATAATCCAACTAAAAAATGGGCAAAGGAAATGAACAGACACTTCACCAAAGAAGACACTAAAACGGCTAACAGACACATGAAATGCTCATGATCACTAGCCATTAGAGAAATGCAAATCAGAACCACAATGAGATACCATCTCACCCGAGCATTACTGGCACACATCGAAAAAACAGAAAATAAATGGTTGGAGAGGCTGCAGGGAGATGGGAACTTTTATGCACTGCGGGTGGGAATGCAAAATGATACAACCATTTTGGAAAACGATATGGTGCTTCCTTAGAAAGCTAGAAATAGAAATACCATATGATCCAGCAATCCCACTCCTAGCAGTATATCCTAGAGAAATAAGAGCCATCACACAAACAGACATATGCACACCCATATTCATTGCAGCATTGTTCACAATAGCAAAAAGATAGAAACAACCTAGATGCCTAGCAACAGGTGAATGGATAAACAAACTATGCTACATACCCACAATGGAATATTATGCAAAGATAAAAGAACAATGATGAATCTGCGAAGCATCTGTTAACATTTGGGAATCTGAAGGGCATTATGCCGAGTGAAATAAGTCAGTCACAAAAGAACAAATATTGTATGAGACCATTGCTGTAAAAATTCATGAGAAGGTTTACACACAAAAAGAAACAATCAAACACTAAGACAATAGATAAGTGGTAACGTTGGTGAAGGGTAAGACAGTACACAGTTCTGGGGAAGCCAGCACAGCTTGTACAAGGCAAGGTCATGGAAGCTCCATAGAGACATCCAAACTCCCTGAGGGACCGAATTGCTGGGCAGAGGGCTGTGGGGAATGGTCTCGGGGAACATCTAGCTCAATTGGCATAACATAATTTTTGAAGAAAATGTTCTACATTCTTACTTGATGGGTAGTGTCTAGGGTCTTAAAAGCCTGTGAGCGGCCATGTAAGATGCTCCACTGGTCTCACCCCTTTGGGAGCAAGGAAGAATGAAGAAAACTAAAGATACAAGGGAAAGATTAATCCAAAGAACTAGTGGACCACAACGACCATGGCATCCACCAGACGGAGTCTAGTACAACGAAATGGTGCTACCACCACTGACTGCTCTGACAGAGATCACAACAGAGAGTCCTGGACAGAGCTGGAGAAAAATGTAGAAGAAAACTCTTCAACTCACAAAAAAAGAAAAAAAAGACCAGACTTACTGGCGTGACAGAGACTGCAGAAACCCCAAGAGTATGGCCCCTGGACACCTTTTTAGCTCCGTAATAAAGTCACCCCCAAGGTTCATCATCATGCAAAGATTAGACAGGCACATAAAACAATATGAGACTAAAGGGGCACACTGACCCACAAGAACTGGAAGGTGGGAGAGAGCAGGAAAGCTGGTAATAGGGAACCCAAGGTCAAGAAGGGAGAGTGTTGACATGTCGTGAGTTTGTTAACCAGTGTCATAGAACAATATGTGTACTAACTGAGAAGCTAGTTCTGTAAACCTTCATCTAAAGTACAATTAAAAAGGAAAAAAAAAGAAGAATTGTCTTCTATGCGGGAGATCCAGGTTTGATTCCTGGACAATACACCTCACATGCAGCCGCCACCTGTCTGTCAGTGGGAACTTACGTGATGCTGAAAAGATTTCAGCAAAGCTTCTATACTAAGATGGCCTAGGAAAAAAGGCCTGGTGATCTATTTCCAAATATCAGCCAATGAAAACCATATGGATTACAGTGGTCCAGTCCACAACTAATCAGGGAATGGTGCAGGATTGGGCAGCATTTCCTTCTATTGTGCTTGGGGACCAACTCAAAGTCAGATAACAAGAAGTTCAGTAAACTTGCTGCCTGGTCTCCCTACAGTATGAGGTAGTCAGTTCAATTTTGAGATTGTTTACATTGGTGGAAAGCACTTATCATGAGCTATATTTTCCTCTCTATAACTTCTTCTACTTAGAATGATGTTTCTTCCTCCACATGATGGTCCACCTTCCACCCCCACTGTTTGTCACTTCCCTAGTTGATATAAATATTTCCACGTCCCTTCCTGTCTGGCCATGCCTCAGTTTGTCCAGATCTGGCACTGATCAACTCTATTATCAGCTTGGTTTGTATAGTATGTAGAGTAATTCCAGGCTAAGGCCATCATCTCAGTGATATGGTATACAGAGGGTTGGCAACATTGTGAAAGACTCAGGCAAATTTAAACTGGGCTTTAGGAGGGAACTTGTAATGAGTATGCCCAGAGCATGATAGAATATTACCTACTTGGGTTGACCAATTCAGAGCATAATAAGTAGTACTTGTGTGCGTTTGAACTGAACTCTACACTGCTGTTAGTTCAACCTGTAATTTTATTAGTACTTATGCCATAGCTCACAGTTGAGGGATAAACTCAAATCTCGTTAAGTATTTTTCACATAAATTAGTTCATAACTTCTACCCTGGAATGTATTACTTGTATTTTTTGATGGTGAACTTCTTAGATATTGTGTTTCAGGTGAGTTGACACAGCAAATTAGATTCCTATTCAACAATCCCTGTATAAATTGTTCTGTGGCATTGGTTACAGTCCCTGTAATGTGTCAACACTCTCACCATTTCCACCCCACTTGCCCCCTTTCCGTCCATCCAGTTTCCCTGTCCCTCCTTGGCTTCTCGTCTTTTGCCTTTGGGTAAATGTTGACTGTTTGGTCTCATATAGTTGATTGTTTAAAAGAGAAGATTCCTCAGGGGTGTTATTGTTTATTTTATAGGCCAATCTATTATTTGGCTGAAAGGTGACCTCTGGGAGTGGCTTCAGTTCCAGGTTAAAAGAGTATCTCAAGGTGATAGTCTCTGGGGTTCCTCTAGTCTCTATCAGTCCAGTAAGTCTGGTCTTTTTATGAATTTGAGCTTTGTTGTACGTTTTTCTCCCATCCTAACTGGGACCTTCTATTGTGTCCCTGGTCAGAAAGGTCAGTAGTAATAGCCAGGCACTGTCGCAGTGGCAGCGAATGTCGGGACGGCGGAGACAGTAACCAAACACAACTCTTTACAGAGAAGTGGGGCCAGGAGGGTCACTCTGAGGAGTCGACCCCGGCTTCAGTCCCAGTTTATTTATAGTCAATACAGCAAGCAGTGAAGCAAATAACAGAAC
>NW_004443954.1:21194208-21195816 GCF_000243295.1 Trichechus manatus latirostris | reverse complement strand
ATTAACAATCAAACAAACACTGATTTGCACAAATTTACTATCAATTGGAAAGGAATCATCTAACTTAGAAATCTATCTATACAGAAGCATCTAACTAGGAGAAGCAGAAAATATAGAGGAATTTACACATAACAAATTTTCATTGGGAACTTACTGATTAACCAAATACAGGTAATTACTGATTATCAAAATGACATAGGACGGGCCTTCTTAAGAGGAGGTCTTTATTTTTCCCGTCTCCTGTTTAGGTAACAGGTAGCAAATGGTCCAGGCATGGAAGGCCGACTTCTGTTGGTGATGGGAGATCTTCAGGGAGTAGAGACATCAGATGACTGTAAGGAGGCACAAGACTATCAAACATCCTGTAGCAAAAAGGATCCAGACACGGAAATTGAGTCCAGAGAACCAATGTGTGGGATTGAGCCAGTAGGCAAAATCATTAAGTGTATTAAGTGTAGCCTTATTAGACTCTGATTGTAAATTCAGAAGCTGTTCTTATAATTGAAATTGTAATTTTTGAATATCACTTTTCAATGGAGAAGCAAAGCTAGCCAGAAGATTATTTTTAACATCCTTCCAGGACTCATTATATGCAACGGCTGTAACACAGAAGCGAGTGTATTCAGCATCACAGGTTAATTGAGAATGTTCCCATAGGGCTTCTTGTCGTTCTCCAAGCCAAAGGACTGAGGCTTTTAAAGCACCCAGACGCTTGAGGATCTCTTGATCAATATGTGCCATAGTTTTCATTTCAGAAGTAACATTTTGCATATAAGTGTTAAACTGCTGGGCGGTCTGAATAGATTGGAAGAGAGCTACGGCGGTGGTAGCTGCCGTAGTGGCAATAACAGTGGCTGTGATAATAGAGGCTATGAGAATTCCAAGAAACCTTTTAGTTCGTATTTTCTGTAATGCATTAACAACCTGAGCGAGGGGGAAACTATCTTGCCAAGGGCATGTAAGGTTAACGGGCAGCCAAAGATGGCTTTTTTGTCGAAGAACAAATACAGAATTGATGTTAAGAGTGGAGACATTTTGCCTGGATAGACATGGAGTAATCCAAGTAGAGCCACTGGATAATGTTAATTGAAAAGAGGCATTTATTTTAATGATATCCAGAGGACTAGAAATTATAGCAAAAATGTATGGCCGAGACGTGCATATAAGCACAGAATCATTATGGTCATGGAGGGTCCATTGTAATTTGGGGAGTAGGTTCTTGACATCCTTTGTCCCCCTCAGAAAGGTTCCTGAACAGAGAGTTCTTTCGTAAAAAGGGAGACCTAATCACCAAGAAGGGATTTTTAATGGGGAAAAATGAGTAGATGAATAACGTAAGCAAAGAATGGGTCCAGCTAGGCCAGGGTTCCAGGACTTAGAATCTCCTAGGTAATGGTATGGGGTTGCCCACTGCCAAGTAGAGTGATTTGGTAATAAAATTAAACCTTGAGGGCCCCAATTTTCTAGTAAAATGTTGAAAGGGAGAGAGTATGAAGACAAGTTAGTAGTTTGACAAGTAACCCAAGTATTATGGATAGGGTCTGTAAGAGATAGCTGTGGGTGTTGACATACAGGGATGGAAGGGGGTGAGTGAGTAATATAGGCACT
>NW_004443954.1:21189509-21190927 GCF_000243295.1 Trichechus manatus latirostris | reverse complement strand
GAGGCAGGGGTCCCCAAACCTGTGTTGTTATAAGAAAAACTTTTCTTGCCTCATCTATTATAGCCCCTTCTGCTAAGGGTAAATCTAGACCTGCACTCCCTTCCGTGGCTACTTTTAAATCATTGACTCGCAAACGTTGCTGTTTGGAGTTTATGCTGTGGTTTCCACACTCCACACTCGGGGGCTCCCTGGGTTTTTCAGGGCACGAGAGCTCTCGCCCCTCTTCCAGTTTCCCGACATAGGGCTGCCTTGATTGTTAAGTTGAGACCTGCACTGATTAGCCCAGTGAAAGCCTTCACCACAGCGGGGACACTTTCGGGTTGGAAGTTTAGTGTTGGCATTTTTGTTTTTTAAACTATGACAGTCTTTCTTAAAATGTCCAGGTTTACCGCACCCGTAACAGGTGGCAGTGGATGGATGGACAGCTGCCGCTAATACTTGTGCCTTATGAGTTCCTGTGCCAACATTTTGACATGCTCTAATCATTTCAGCTAGATTAAGACCCTGTACCTTTAAGAGAGCTAAAACAGCCTGACAGTCAGCATTAGCATTTTCACAAGCAAGCTGGAGACAAAGAACTTCAGTGGCTTGTTGATTATCTACCTGTCGGGAAATGGCCATTTGGAGGCGGTTGATAAAGTCAATGTAAGGCTCGTTTGCCACTTGGCGAATAGTGGCGAATGAGCCGGTGGGTGTTCTGGAGTCAGGGATTTTACTCCAGGCTTTGGTGGCAGCATCGGAGGCTTGACTGAATGCTTGCCTATTCATCTGACTCTGGGTCTGGGGAGTGGAATAATTCCCAGCACCCAGGAGCATGTCAAGACTAACAGGGATATTATGGTTAAGATTGTCCATGGCATAAAGGTTACAATGTTCCTTGTATTCTTGACTCCATACGCTAAATTGAGCAGGGGTTAAGACTGTTCGCATTAAAACATTCCAATCCCAGGGGTTCATCTCATAGTTTTGTCCTATAGCTTCTACAATTCCTTTTGTTAAGGAACACTGTAAACCATTCTCTATCATGCTTTTACAGAGTTCTTTAAAAACTTGAAAGTCAAGGCCATCGTGACAGGGCAGTCCTGATCCCTGAATGACAGGATAAGCAGAAAACTCCTCTTTCTCATGGCCCTCCCACAGACATCTTTCCATAAGAGGACTCATGTTGAGAGAAATCAGCCTTGGGAGGTGTGGAAAGAGGAGGGTCATAAACATTTTCTTTACTAGGGGAGGGAGCAGAAGGAGCTGCCTGTAGCGGCTGTAAAGCAAGGTGGCAGTGATGCCAAGCAATTAGAACTGAAGCTGGGATGTTCATGTCACGAATGATGTTACCGATACATTCCCATGCTTCTACATCAAGGTTTCCCCGCAAGGGATACCAAGGACAGGCAGACTCCATTAAAAGCAGAAGTTGGGTA
>NW_004443954.1:21173758-21188892 GCF_000243295.1 Trichechus manatus latirostris | reverse complement strand
CATGTTGGGGACAAGTCTCAACATGTTGGGGATAAGTCTCAACATGCTATGCAGCATAGAGGCCTGTGGGGGCTGCAGTTGTCAATGGTGCAGCCATGTTTAAATGGCATATATCCCCACAAGGCACCATCTAGTTCTTCTGGTCTCAGGCTAGAAGAGACTGTGGTTCACATAGCCCATTAGTGCTGTGGGCTAATTTTTTCCTTGAGTTTTTGGTTTCCTTCAGTCTCCTTTGCCTCCAGATGGGAAGAGACCAATAGTTGTATCTTAGATGGCCGCTTGCAACTAGGATGTAGAACATTATCTTTATGAACTAAGTTACGCCAGTTGACCTAGTTGTCCCACGAGATTATGGTCCTGAGCCTTCAAACCCAGTAAATCAGTCCCATGAGGTTTTTGGATATGTCTAGTAAGTATCCATAGCTGTACTCCCTGTGTGCTTTATTGTATATATGAACATATATGCAGCACATACATACATGTATATACATAGGCTCACAGGTATACCTATATATGTATGCACATGTACTCCCATATGACTTCCCACACCCATACACCATACATATCTGTCTATGTGACATTTACGTATTTTTGTTTGTTGTTACTGTTGTTGCAAAACTGTATATTTTATAGCATTTATCGTAGTTGTCCTTTATTCTTGCATACCTCTCAGTGTCTTCATTTACCTTGGTCAAGTTGTGCTGACTTCCCCATATCATATTGGGGAAGTGTAGTGTCTTTCCCATCACCAGAATTAACACATCTACTATCTAGTAAATGATTCCTCCACTCTCCCCCTCCCATCCCTGGTAAACATCAAAGTATTTTGCCTTCTGTGTGTATACCTATTCTTGACTTTTTATAAAAGTGGTATAATGCAATATTTGTCCTTTTGTGTTCGACTTATTTCACTCATCATAATGTCCTCCAGATTCCTCCATATTATGTTTTGCAGACTCTTGTTATTCTTTATTGTTGTGTAGTATTCCATTGTATGTATGTACCACAATTTGTGTATCCATTCATCTGTTGATGGGTGCTTAGGTTGTTTCCATCTTTATGCGATTGTGACTAATGCTGCAGTGAACATGAGTGTGCATGAATATGTCTGTTCAAGTCACTGTCCTTGTATCTCTAGGATATACCTAGGAGTGGGATCTTGGATCATAAGATATTTCTATTTCTTGCTTTTTGAGGAAGCACCATGTCATTTTCCATAGTGGTTGTACCATTTTACAATCCCACCAGCTGTGTATAAGAGTTCCAGTCTCCCTACAACCTCACCAGCATTCATTTTCTGTTTTTTTTAGTCAGTGTCAGTTTTGCAGGGGTGAGATTTTGATTTGCATCTCTCTAATGGCCAGTGATCACGAGCATCTCTTCATGTGTTTGTTTGCCACCTGAATGTCCTCTTTGGTGAAGTGTCTGTTCATGTCCTTTACCCATTTTTTGATTGGATTGTGTGTAACTTTCTTCATTTTTCTTCATTCTTTTTTCTAATCGTACCTCAGGCAAATTGGTATCAAGGGATTTGCCCTCTATTTCACCATTTGTTTCTTCCATTGATTCAATTCTACTTCTGTGTCCTTCCATTGTGTTACCCATTTCTCATATTTTATTGTTAATCTCCTGAATTTCTAGTTGTTGTTTTTTATGGTTTCTAATTTTCTGTTGAGTCTGTCATTTTGTTCTTGTATTGTTTTCCTGAATCCTTCTAGTTTTTTTTTCTGTGTTCCTTGATCTCCCTGAGGAGCCTAAACTTTTGAATTCCTTCTCAGGTGGTTCTATTATCATTTTTTCTTCAAGAATGTTTTCTTTTGCTCATTTGTTTGAGCTATCTTATCCTGTTTCTTCGTATGATTTGTTATTGTCTGCTGTCTCTGAGGCATTAACATGTTATTTATTCATATATTTATGTAAATATGTTTATTTTGTCCTGATTTTGTTTTCTTTTGATGTATCAGGGTGGGTGGGGTGGGTGTGCTCCGCTGATTACCCAGCCTGTCACCATGGGAGCACTCGCCACCTATCTCCAGGTAGGCAGGGCAGCAGTGGCAGGGGTTTGAGCGGGCAGGCAGGGCAGATACACATCATCAGTTACTGGGTGGATGGAGCGGCATTGGGGGATGTGTGCCACTGCCAGTTGTTGATCAGTGGAGCAGGAGTGCGTGCTTCTGCTTGCCGGGTGGGTGGGGTAGTGGTGGGGGGTGACAGGCGAGGTGCATGCATGCGTGGTGCCATTTGCTGGGTGGGCAGGGTGATGGGGGGTGGGAGCAGGGCAGACACGCATCACCGATTATGTGTAGGGAGGGGCTGGGTGGGCAGGAGCTTACACCAGGAGTGTGGAGTGGGGAGTGTGCTACTCTGGTCACTGGGCATGGGTGCCAGGGCACCCCCCTTAGGCTGTAGCCAGCAGTCAAGACCTGGCCCCAACCAAATGTGAAGGGTAGGTCTACCTGGGGTCTGGTTAGGTAGGGGACCTCCTGCTGTTACTCTGTGGATCTGCTACTCTGTGTGCACCTGTCAGGGATTGAATTGTGTCCCCCAAAAATACATGTCAACTTGGTTAGGCCATGATTCCCAGTATTGTATGTTTGTTCTCCATTTTGTGATTGATATAATTTTCCTATGTGTTATAAATCCTAATCTCTACCTGTGGTTAATGAGGCAAGATTAGATTATATTAAAGAGGATTAGGGTGGGATTTAACAGGTCACATCCTTGATCCAATGTAAAGGGAGTGTCCCTGGAGTGTGGCCTGCACCACCTTTTATCTTACAAGAGATAAAAGGAAAGGGAAATGAGCAGAGAGTGGGGGACCTCATATCACCAAGAAAGCAGCACCTGGAGCAGAGCACATCTTTCGGACTCAGGGTTCCTGCACGGAGAAGCTCGTAGTCCAGGGGAAGATTGATGAGAAGGACCTTCCTCCAGAGCCAGCAGAGAGAGAAAGCCTTCCTCTGGAGCTGATGCCCTGAATTTGGACTTCTAGCCTACTAGACTGAGAAAATAAATTTCTCTTTGTTAAAGCCATCCACTTGTGGTATTTCTGTTGTAGCCAACACTAGATAACTAAGACAGCACCACCCACCCCAATGGTTAGGGACTGCTGCTGGTGAGTTGTCCTATCTCTAGATCCTGGCTCCCTCCCTGCTGTGTGGTCACCAGGATCCCTGGAGCTCTCTCCCTCCTTCCTGCACTTTCCCGCCTTAGATACAGTACACATCCTGCTAACCTCGCTTCACTCCAGGTTTGTGTACACAGTTTCTCTGTGTCCTATTGAGATTTCCGTGAAGTTGCCTTCCTGTGCTCCTCACCCAGAGTCACTGCTTGCTTTGTCGCCAATGGTGAACTGTTTAAGGACAGAGACTCTTATTTATATTGGTGTCTTTTTTCCATCGAATACAGTGACCGACACATGGTGGCCCCTCAGTAAATGTTTGTTGAATGAATATAGTTTTGGTTTTGTTTTCGAGTTATATTTGACATTTATACAATGAGATTTTTTTGACCTAGCACATTTAGGATCATGATTCTATTGTGTAACATTTTTGCCATTTTCTCGTTGGACCACTTGTAATTTTTATAAGTCTGTTGAATGTGTTTATTTACATTATAGGTGAACATGTCCAGTAGAGCTGAGAACAGAGCCTTGTGGATGCTTAAGAGATATTTCCCACTAACTGTATCAAAGTGCTTTTAAGAGCAGTTGTGAAATTTAATTTAGCATTCTCCGTAACCTTATTGTTATCTGACCTGTGTTCCTTTATGTTTCCACATTTGTTTGTTGTTTTTTTTTTCCTAAGCATTTCTTGGTAATTCTTCTATTTATCTCCTATCTGTTGCTCTCCTTGAATTATCAGTGCTTTTAGGAAGTTCATCCTTTTACACTGAAGATGTTTATCTTAGACAAAATATTATTAGGTCACTTTTTGGAAATCTGTAATACGGCCATAGCATGTTGGAAGTTGCAGAACAATGGAATACTTTTAGTTTCCCTATAAGCAGTATGCTTGGCTTTCAGTTTTTCTTTTCTTTTTCAGTGGCCACCAGGCACTTAGGCATCACTGATTGCTATAATCCTTATTAAGTACTTGAAAACTTTGCTTACCGTCTGATGAAGGAATTTCAAGTCTTATTGATGAAGTTAATGAACTGTCAGGTTAAATGATAATACTGAGATTTTTTTTAAAATCAGTGTTGATGTATAATGTCATATAATTATATTCACCATTTTAAGTGTACAATTCACTGAGTTTTAACAAACATGGACAGTTACATACCCATGACTACAATCATGATATAGAATATTTCCATCACCCCAAAATGTTCTCTTTATGCCGTTCCCAGTCAGTCCCTTCCCGCAACTCCTCAACTTCTGGCAGTCAGTAATCTGCTTTCTATTGCTATAGCTTTCTTTTTTCTAAAATTTTATGTGTGTAGAATTATACAGTGTATAATCTTTTATGCTTGGCCTTTTTCTCATAGCATAATACTTTTAGATTTATTTGTTTGTGTGTTGTTATGGATTGAATTATGTCCCCCAGAAGTATGTGTTATAAATCCTAACCTCTATGCTTGTAGTTATAATCCCATTTGGGAATGGGTTGTCTTTGTTAATAAGGCAGGATTAGTGTAGGGTGTATCTTGAGTCAATCTCTTTTGAGATATAAAAGAGATTAAACAAGCAAGTAGAAGTAGAGATGGGGGAAGAGAGATGCCAGGCCACATGATCACCCAGGAACAGAAGCTCAAAGAGACAAGGACCTTCCTCCAGAGCTGACAGAGAGAGAAAGTCTTCCCCTAGCGCAGTGCTCTGAATTTGGACTTCTAGCCTCCTAAACTGTGAGGAAATAAATTTTTGTTTGTTGAAACCACTCATTTGTGGTATTTCTGTTACAGTAGCACTAGATAGCTAGGACGTGTGTGTATCAGTAGTTCTTTCCTTTTTATTACTGAGTACTATTCCCTTGTATGGATATACTACAATTTGTTTATTCATGACTAGTTAATGGACATTTGGGTTTTTTCAAGTTTTGTGCTATTATGAATAAGATTGCTATGAACATTCTTGTACAGGTTGATGTGTGGACTTGTGTTTAAATTTGTTTTGGGTAAATAACTAGGAGTGGAATTCTAGGAATATATGATGAGTTGTGTTTAACTTTATAAGAAATTGCCAAATTATTATTTTTTTTAAGTAGCTTAACATTTTGAATTTTTCACCAGCAATGTATGAGAATCCCAGTTGCTTCATAACCTTGGTAACATTTGGTACTTTCATTCTTTTTAATTTTAGTCATTTTAGTGAGTATGTAGTAGTATCTCATTGTAGTTTTATTTTGTATTTTCCTGCTAACTAATGTTGTTGAATATCTCTTAGAGTGCTTATTTGACATTTGTTTATCTTCTTTGCTGAAGTATGTTTAAATCTCCCCTCCCTTCTTATTTAAATGGGGTTATCCGACACTGAGTTTTCATACCCTTGATGAGTTTATATGAACCACCATTATAAGGAAGATATTTTGTTGGTGTCATTTTCCAAGAGAGGACTCCCTCTTAGTGGATTTTGTTTCCTGAGCCATTTTTTACTCTTCTAGAGGTGTGTAGAGGGGCTCTTCTGTCATCTACTGGCCTGTTTTATCTTACCCTGCTTCCTTACAAGTGAGGATGGTGAGACTTCATCTCATGTACTTTGGACATATTATCAGGAGGGACCATTCCCTGGAGAAGGACATCATGCTTGGTAAGGTAGAGGGTCAGAGAAAAAGAGGAAGACCCTCAACGAAATGAATTTACACAGTGGTTGCAGTAATGGGGTCAAGCATAGCAATGATTGTGAGGATGGTGCAGGACCAGGCATTGTTTTGTTTTGTTGTATGTGGGGTCACTGTTAGTCGGAACAGACTCAATGGCACCTAACAACAACAGCAACAGCAGCAGCAAGCATCCTTACACATATAAAATACACTCTTTACTCGAACTAAATCTGTCAACTCTTGCTCTCTGGGAAGGCTGCCTGACAATTTACATAACCAGCCCTCACGGCTACACACTCATTATGTGTAAACCTTAACTCCCATAAGGGGCCACTATCCTTAGTGTGTACCTTAAGTCTGCGGTAAACGGGGACACCAGCCCATGCCCTTTAGCTCCCTTGCACTCAGCACTGTGCATAGTAAATGGTGGAGAGTCAACACGTGACTCGTTGTTAGCTGCTGTTCAGTTGACTGTAACTCATGGTGACCTTATGTACAACAGAAGAAAACATTGCCCAGTCCCGTGTCATTCTCATAATAGCCAGCATGTTCCAGTCCATTGTTGTGGCTGTTGTGCCAATCCATGTCACCTAGGGTCTCATTGGCCCTCTCCTTCACCAAACATGACGTCCTCCTCCAGTAACCAATCTCTCCTGACGATGTGTCCAAAGCAAGCCAGTTAGTATTCTGTTGTGGTTCGTAAGGTTTTCATTGCCTTGCCTGATTTTCAGACGTAGATCACCAGACCGTTTTTTCCTAGACTGCCTTAGTCTGGAAGCTCTGCTCAAACCTGTCCACCATGGGTAACCCTGCTGGTGTTGGAAGTGGCATAGCTCCCAGCATCATAGCAACACTGTAGCCACCACAGTACAACAAACCGACAAATGGGTTTTGGTACCATGTGACTGTGGTTGATAATTAGCTGCTTGTCTGGGTAAATTGAATGCTGTTGAATGATTCCAGAGTTTTATAGAATACGATTTCTGTCTGAACTGATGAATCTAATTCTAAATCACTTTTTTTACAAACTGCTTATGTAAGCTTTGGTTCTAGAGTACCTGCATTTTACTTGATAGCTGTCTATAGAATCTACTTGAAAATGTATTATAGCAAATCTATGATTATGATTTGACTGTGAATAAGAAAGGGAAATTCCGTTTTTAGAGTAGATGTATCTAGGTTAGACAGCCTAAAAGTATCCCAAATTTCATTTCAGATTTCTCATGGGCATTTATGTTTTAATTTAGCTTATCAGTGGAGAAGAGGGCAAAATATGCTCTTGATAATTTTTGAGCAGAGTTTTGTAATGATAGAAAGTTGAGTTGACTCATCGAGTAGTATTCGTGCAGTATATAATGTTTTTTTGTATTACACTAAAATAGATGAAGTCATAAGCTTTTAAGAGGCTATTTATAGAGGAAATATGGGCTCTAGGACCAACTTAGCTGCATGACCTTGGAAAGGTCACTTGACTACTCTGAGCTCTCATTTCCTCATCTGTGAAATGAGCCAACTGGAGTAGCTGACCATCATAAGATTCCTAAGCTTCCAGTATATGTGCTATGCTTATGTTTATGAGGATGATTTTGATTTCACCTGACAACATTGAAGATAAATCCAATCTGAAATTTTCATAAGCAGTCCTAGTCTCCATGTCAGCCATAATTGTGTGATTTTTCTATCCCTGAATCATTATAGTAAGGGTTAAGTTTTGTTATTCTTTCTCTTCAAAAACGTGAGTTGGAAAAGGCAAAAATAATGATAAAAAAAAGAAAAGGAGCTTGTGATATAATTTTAGGGCAAAACAAAAAATAACTGGTAGCAAAATATTAAAATACAAAACTTTTTACTTTGTTATTATGGATCACAGTCAATTTAAATTGGGCCCAAAGATATTTTGGATTAAAATTTCTCTTAAAGGGTCTCATTAAAGGTATATAATTTTATTAATTTGAATTCCAGTGTAATATCATGTTTTTCAGCAGGCAGATAAAATAAAATCTTAAATTACTGATACTTAGCAATCCAAAAAAAAAAAAAAAAGCCATGAAACTTGGAGTTTTTATTTTTATATAATAATTTTTACTTCATGTTCTCGTTAAACCTTGCTGAGTAACTGGACAGGGGAAAGTAGGTTGTTCTGAAAGTTTTAAATATGAGAGTGGGAAGTATCTGTATTAGCTGTTATTTAGATAGACATTTTCAGGCTTACTTTTTATTATTTTGAAGCTATACAAAATCTAGGTCAAGCTTCACAGCCTCACTAATAAACTTTTACTATATTGTTCATTACACAGAGTGTCACAAAGGAGTTAAGAATGACTGGGAGACTGGTGTGGACCCTAATGAAGTGGTTTTCAGCCATTATCTATTGAAGTCCCAAGTGTTTCCTTCAAATACTTTATTATTGGTTACTGTTGTAACAATGCAAAATATATAGTAAATCTCAATAAGAAAACATATCCACTGCTGTCAGAGCATTCTCTAGCTCCCTGCTTCAAGTAAACAAAGAGCCAGTTATTTGGATTGATGGCATGCAGGTAAAGCAGATGCTTAGGAGAAGACCATTAAGTTTTCTTCCACACCATTTTCTTTTGAGTTGCCAGATGTCCAGATAACAGTCACTTTCACGATTCATCTGAGTGTCTCTAGAGAGTGTAAAACACATCTACGTGTCAGAAGGTCCTGGGCAAGAGACTTGCCTCAAAGAGCCTCGGGTTTCTCTCCCATTTGTAAGATAGAGTCACGTTGTTTCTGGGCCAGAGCATAAGTCCAGTCCATGCTCATTTTTTTCCTTCCTAAAAATGAAACATTGTATAGGGCAGTCTAGCCCCAAGGTCTTGTTCTGAGCTGTCGCCGACCTAAGAGAAAGAAACCGCAGGAGGATGAGGAATGCATCTTGGTCTGTGAGTTCAAGTCGTGGACTGCATTTGGAGGACAAGGCCAACGAAAGTGCCCATTGGTTAATATTTCATTCACTTGCAAATGTTAACAAAGTTTCTGAAGCACAGTATATCTGTATCCTTACTCATTATCCACTTGTTGGCGAGGAGGCTATGTCACAGCCTGCATGGTTTTGTGAAATAGAAAAATTGACAAGTCCTGTTCCAGGGTGTTGGATTTAGAGCGCTGCAAAGCCACGCTGGGACCGCAGTACATAGGCTTGTTTGGTTTGCTTTCTGTGAAAAAAAACAAACATACAAACCAAGCCTACCCAATAGTTGAGTTTTGTTTTCTTCTTTATCATCTTAAAGTTTGCTAAAGCAGCTAAACTTGAAAAGGGCTTTGAATCCTGCTGCCTTTTGCCAGATGTATTAAGAAACATACTGCCTCTGTTATTCAGTGAAAGTCTGTTTCTTGTGAATGTTACTTTTTAAAATTAATCACTGTTATCCTGTAGAAAGGGGCCCTGCTGGTGCAGTAGTTAAGAGCTCGGCTGCTAACCAAAAGGTCTGCAGCTTGAATCCACCAGCTGCTCCTAGGAAATCCCATGGAGCAGTTCTTCTCTGTCCTACAGGGTCGCTATGAGTTGGAATCAACTCAGCAGCAACAGGTTTGGTTTGGTTTTTAATTCTCTAGAATAACTTTTAATCATGTTCTTTTCCTTTTAGAAATTCCTGCTTGGACATCCAGGACCTATCCTGTTCTCTCTGAGTCTTGAATTGGAAGCTAACAAGACTGAGGCCCAAGAGGGAAGTAAAAGGTAATTACCAATAAAAACATTATTTAATTTATGTATACCTCTGATAATCAGAAAGTAAAACATAGCCCTTTATTTGTTGCAAACTTAGAATTTAGGTATCCCTCCCACGTGTTTTTCCTTCCTGTTTACTTTCCCTCCCTTCTCTGCCTCCTTCTTTCTCACCATATCTCTTCTCTGACTTCTCCTTCCTCCCTCCCCTCTTTCCATGTGTTTATTCAGCAAAGATTTATGGCGTCCATGTTCTGTGCTGCCACTGTTCTGGGTACTCACACTTTATCCCTGCCTCTAGAGCCCTGGAGGAATGGAAGGCATTGGTTGGTAGCACAGCCTTGTCCACTGCCCCTGGTAGGGGGGCACCACTGTTGCTGAGGGGTGGGCCCAGTGCTGCCGCTCGCCGTAGTTACCCATTGGACCTTGAGATCCATGCTGTCTCGCAGCCCTCTCTAAAGTTACGGGGTATTTGTGGGGCTTTTCCTGAGAGTTCTGGATATTCTGTCTGTGAATATATACTCTCCTCCTAAATTTGGATGTGAGACTCAGAATCATGCATGCAGACCTGTAGAGCAGCAGCAGTATATTGTCCCCCAGGGTAGGGAGTACGTGGCTCTTTTCACTTGGCATGAGTCCCAGTATGTTTTTTTCCAGTCACCAACGTAACATATATATTCCCCAAAACATAAATGCTACACATATAATTTAGGATGTGACCGTCAAATGCCACTCCTCAGAGAAAATACTGGTTAAATTTGGGTACATACACCTCAATTATTTTCCTTTCCATGCATGAACAAATGGTGGTGTTAGCGTGCGCATTCAGTGAGAGCCTTAACCCAATGTGTGGCAGTATCTGGGGTAAACGTAGTTTCATAGTTTCTTCTAAATGTAGCCTCATTTCTTCCTTATTCTTGGCCCTTGCTAAGTTAAGTGGTTGTTTTTATGAGTTGGGAGCCATTGGCGCTCCCATGGCAGTTGATTGATTTTGGTGGTTGTGATGGTTAAGATTGTGTGTCACCTTGGCTGGGCCATGATTCTCAGTGTTTATATGTGATCACTCCCATGATTGAATCTGCTGAGAGCAGCCAATCAGTTGAAAGGGAGTTTCCTTGAGGGTGTGGCCTACATCTGAATATAAGCAGATGTTCTGGCTTTTTGCTCTCTGGATTGTGTGGCTGCCTCCTGTTTGTTTGAGCTCCCGTTCTTGGGACTTGAGCTAGCAGCTTATCTGCCAATCCTGGGATTCGCCGATCTTCACAGCGTGTGAGTGGAGTGCTGCTTTCCAACCTGCTGATCTTGGGTTCACCAGCCCCTGCAGCTACATGAATCGGGAGAAGCCTCTATCCTAACCCACGGACTTGGGACGTTCTAGCCTCTACAATCGTGTGAGCTGTTTCTTTGATATAAACTCTCTATATATGTATTTATACACTTTACTGGTTTTGCTTCTCTAGAGAACGCAGCCTAAGACATTTGGTACCGAGAGTGGTTCTAGAGAAACAAAATAGTAAGGATGAGTTTTCTAAATTGGTTCTCAAGTCTGTTTAGTCCTAAAGATGTTGATGACTCTGCTTCCCACAGTAAAGAGGTCACTGCTAATCCATGGAGCGAGGTGGCAATACAAATACACAAAATATCACCACTAGTAGATCAGGTATTGGTGAAAGGCGAGGCTCAGGGTGAACACATGTGTGATATCTTTCTACAGCTTTGTCAGAATGAGAAGTATAAGGAAGCTGGTGGTTGGTCCTACTTTCACTAGACAAACTGGTGAAAGAAAGAGATGTGCTCAGGGCTTCAGAGTCACAGCCCAAGTGCCGCATATATGACCTTAAAACTTCCACTTGTGCTTTGAAAGAAAGCTTTATTTCTTGTAGTAATAGAGCTGAAATTGCTAAAAACCAAACCCAGAGCTTTATTGTAAGAGTGGCTGAATTACAATGCCAGCTCAATTGTCAACCTCGAGAGGTGTCTGAAGTTAAAGTAAGGGCATTGATTGGGAAGAAATGGGAAACTGACATCACCAAGAAAGCCAGTGCCAGGAGCAGAGCACGTCCTTTAGACCTGACGTTCCTGTGCTGAGATGCTCCCAGACCAAGGGAAGACTGATGCATCACAAGGAGCTTCTTCCAGAGCCACAGAGAGAGAGAGAGCCTTCTCCTGGAGCTGATACCCTGAGTTTGGACTTGTAGCCTACTGGACTGTGAGAGAATAAATTTCTCTTTGTTAAAGCCATCCACTTGTGGTATTTCTGTTACAGCAGCACTAGATGACTAAGACAGTGGTGTTTTGTAGTCTCTTTAAAGTTGTGCTGGCACTTAACTCCCACTGAATTTACAGTGCATGAATCATTCCAGTATTCTATAGAGGAACCTAGACTCGGGTGTTGCTCAGGCAGGGTGAGCACCCATATACTGGGTGCTGGGCGGGAGGGAAGAACTTGTCCTTACACTGACACACACTTCTGTAGTGCATCCACCAGCATTGCTCTGGAGATTAGTTTCATTTCTTAATAACGCCTCTCTCCATCCTTTACTTGTCTGTCCTTTACTTGGTGTTTGTAGGTTAGGGAGTTCATGGCCAGCACTGTCTTCCTCCCAATGTGACTCCCTCAGCTTCCTGCCCCTCCAGAATACAGGAGCATCACCGCACTTGTAGACTCCATCACCTGCTGCCTTTTCCTGCTGACCCAGGAGAAAGAAGCCGTAGGAGATTGAGGAATGTGTCCTTGTCTGTTTGAGTTCAGATAGAGGACTGCATTTGGAGGACAAGGCCAACAAAAGTGCCCAATTTGTAATATTTCATTCACTTGGAAACATTAACAAAGTTTCTGGAGTACAGTACATGCCTCACATGCTTCTTAGAATTGATCATTGCCCTCCACCCCCACCCCCCCCAATTCCCCTTCTGTATCTGAAAACAATTTTGTCAGGATACCAACAGCCCTGTATTCCACCATAGCCCTGGCTTGTCTGCCTGCATGCTCTGTGAGTCCTGAGGTGGTCCCTGCTTTGTTTAGCTCAGTCCTGGTGGGTCCATGGTCAGTGGCCACTGAATGGACATGAGCATCATTGGCTCTCTATTCTGGCGTATCTGGAGCCTTTGTGTCCTGTGGTCCTGGGACCACTGAGCTGTGCTGGTTTTGAGGCAAGGCTTAAGTTTTCTTACGAGTTTTCTCAGGGAATCTTGAATGCTCCCAATTGTATTTATCAATTGACTTGTAGGTTGGGGGTTCCAGCTGTGCCCAGACCTGCCCTGGCCCCCCTTCCTGTCTGCTGTGGCAGCTCTTCTCGTAGACAGGGACAGAAGGACAAGCCTGGAGAGCCACATACTTTGGTATTGGTGGGGGTGAGTGTGGGCATTAGGAGTATCTGGGTCTGCATCTGTGACCTTGGGGAAGTTGTTTAAGCTCTCTACCTGGGTTTCTTTGTCTGTAAAAATCAGGATAATATTGAGGGATTGCTGTGATTTGCTAATGGTTTGCTGTATGGACTAGCAGATGGAAAATACTTCATAAATGTTAGTAGCTCTTGTTACTATTAATCTTCTACAAAGTGGAGATGATAATATCTACTTCTCAGGGTTGCTAGAAGCATCAGGTGAGGTGGTGTACGTGAAATACATTGTGTTGGGCAGATAGTGAACGCTCAGTGAGTGGTAGCCCTTCATGACCATGGTAAAACAGTAATGGCATTACCAGTTGATGCATTCAGCATGGTATAGATGTCATAGTCCTGAATGCTGCTTGATGTCTAACAGCAGTAGGAAAGGATGGTTATAAGTCCAGTTAGTCCATTGGACAGTACATATTTACTGACAACTTATTGTTTAAAATCTCATCATTTCCTCATTAAATCATTATCTGTATTTTGGTTACAAAGTTTAATCCATGGAAGTTTTGTTTATAATTGGCCACCAGTTACTATCATGTCAGTTCAGACTCATGGCGACCCCGGAAGTGTCAGAATAGAACTGTGCTCTGCAGAGTTTTCAATGGCTGATTTTTTGGAATTAGATCAACAGGCTTTCTTAAGAGGTGCCTGAGGGTGGATTCGAACCTCCAAACCTTTCATTGGCTGCCAAGCGTGTTAACTGTTTGCAACCAGAGACTCTTTTGGAGAGAATAGTAAGAGTTATAGTGTGGTATGTATTTTTACCAAAAAGGAAAAAAAAAAAAAAAAGCAGCTGCTGATGCTGCTTATGTACAACCAAACATCTCATGGGATTTGATTCCTTGATCTGTAGGTTTAGGGTCATGGTTTCATGGGACATCCCAGTTAATTGGCCTAATGTAGATTTTTTTAGTGTTTCTATTCTATCTCCTAGTTCTTTGCACAATACCTGGGGTCTTAAAAGCTTGCAAGGCACAACAGTTGGTCTCTGTTTGCCCGAAGCAACAGAGGAAGGAGAGTCAGGAATGAGAGGAGGAAATGGAATGTGTGGCTAATTGCCTCCATGAGCAACTGCCTCCTTTGCCATGAGGCCAGAACTGAATAGTGCCCAGCTACCCTGGTGGTGCCGTGGTTAAGAGCTTGGCTGCTAACCCAGAGGTTGACAGTTTGAATCCACCAGCAGCTCTTTGGAAACTCTATGGGGCAGTTCTGTTCTGTCCTCTAGGGTCACTGTAAGTTGGAAACATCGGCAGTGGGTTTGGTTTGGGGAAACGGGAGCATCTGGGAGCCGGCCTGGGAAGAGCGAGAAGCCCCATTTGAGCGTGTGGTTTTAGGCCCCTGCATTTCTAACCCAAGATTTCGAAATGCTTTGTGATTTCTGTCCATTGGACTGTAAGGTTGATGTTGGCAATCTTGGACACAATGGCAGCAAGACCGAATTGGAACTGGCTTTTGGATATTGTGACCCACTCTGAAACGTGTGTGTTGCTAGAAACCCTCCCGGCTTTGCTTTTGTTGGATTTGAAGATCCTCGGGAAGCAGCTGATGCTGTTTGAAAGCTAGATGGAAGAACACTGTGTGACTGCCATGTAAGAGTGGAGCTGTCAAATGGGAATCTCGGTCCACCTCCCTCTTGGGGTCATCACCCTCGAGTGATTATCATAGAAGTCCTCCACCTCTCAGTAGATCTCCAAGAAGGAGAAGCTTCTCTCGCAGCCAGAGCAGGTGCCTTTCTAGAGACAGAAGAGAGACTTCTGTCTCAGGAGAGAAATTACAAGCCAGCCTGATCCTTCTCTAGGTATCATAACCAATCTAGGTCAAATGAAAGGAAATAAGACCAGTTCGCAAGAGGAGTAGTGATGTACGGGAAATAACTTCATTTGACTGGAGTGTGTACAGAAAATGGAGGTTTTATTTGAAACTTCATAAGCTTGGTACATTTTAAAGATGTGTAGCTGTTTGAATTTGTGTACTGTCTCTTTTAACATTGACACATACCAAGATGTAATTCTCTGTGGTTTGAAATGAATCATGAGGCGTGTAACACCAAAAATTTATTACTATGAAGAGAACAGGATACAAGGAAAAGATTAGTCCAAAGGACTAATGGACCACAGCTACCGAAGCCTCCACCAGACTGAGTCCAGTACAGCTAGATGGTGCCCGGCTACCACCACTGACTGCTCTGACCAGGATCACAACAGAGGGTTCTGGACAGAGCTGGTGAAGGATGTAGAGCATAATTCTAACTCACAAAAAAGAAAAGAGCAGATTTACTGGCCTAAA
>NW_004443954.1:21129624-21173658 GCF_000243295.1 Trichechus manatus latirostris | reverse complement strand
TCTGGACAGAGCTGGAGAAGGATGTAGAACATAATTCTAACTCACAAAAAAAAGACCAGATTTACTGGCCTAAAGGAGACTGGAGAAACCCTGAGAGTATGCCCCCCAGACACCCTTTTGGCTCAGTGGTGAAGTTACCTCCGAGGTTCACCGTTCAGCCTGGGAGTGAACAGCCCTGTAAAAACCAAATGGAACTAATGAGGTGCAGTAGTCCAGTGACAAGGGCCAGAAGGCAGAAGGGGACAAGGATGCTGGTGATAGGGAACCCAAGGCTGAGTTAAGGATATTGTTGATGTGTTGTGAGATTGTAAACCGCTGTCATAGGGCAACATGTGTAGTAACTGTTAAATGAGAAACTATTTTGTTCTGTAAGCCTTCTTCATCTTAAGTGAGAATAGCAGCACAATTGGAAGAGCATAGTCAATGTCACTGAACTGTGCAAGTAGAAGTTTTTGAAATGGTGTATCTTTGGCTATGTGTATTTTCACCAAGAAAAAGGTTGAGAAGTTAGAGGGATGACATGTTGTGGGGTTGTTAACCAATGTCATAAAACAATATGTGTACTACTGTTTCATGAGAAACTATTTGTTTTGTAAGACTTCACCTGAAGTACAATAAAAAATAAAAATTTATTACTTTACAGTGTCCTCTTAAGCAAAATGGAATTTGCTTTGAACTTCATAGCCTTGGGTAGACTAATAATAAACCTCTAAATCTTGCCCACCTAAAGTGTGATGTTTTAATATTACAGAAACAAAACTGGCAAAAATTGAACTAAGAACTTTAGTTTTGTCCATAGCTGGGATATAGGATGCAGCTGTAGTTGAATAAGCAGTCTTTAAAAGCGCTAAGAACATAAGCCAGCAGATAAAAATAAAAGCTGTGCCATTTAACTAGATTAACCAAACCAAACCCATTGCCATTGACTCATAGCGACCCTATAGGGCAAAGTAGAACTTCCCCATAGGGTTTCCAAGGAGCGCCTGGTGGATTCAAACTGCCGACCTTTTGGTTAGCAGCTGTGGCTCTTGACCACTGCACCACCAAGGTTTCCTTAACTAGATTAGAGGTTTTTAAAAAAAAATCCAACTAAGTCTTCACACCGTGCAGAGGTTGCCCAGTTGGTGTAGAATCTGATAGGTTTCAAGAGTTAGTTTTTTGCTTTCGTTTTGGTCATAAATTCCTTATGTGATTGCTGTGTATGAGTTGATAGCTATTTGTAACATCATATGTCTCAAAATTTGAGACTATTTGAGGTACCAGTGTCCTGCCAGTGTAAGGGTACATTGTAGAGGTGAACTTTGAGTTACTGTGCAAGAGTTTTTTTCATGCTGTAGTTTGTGCTAATTTTGTGAGAATCCTTGGGATGAAAGTTTTGATTATTAAAAAAAAACAAAACAAAACAAAAAAACTTCCTAAAGCCTTCTTTAAACCAGATAGTTTAGCTTAATTAGTAAAGAATGTCTCCCTTGAGCACTGTGCTCTTTTAAAAGAATGCTCTCTCTCTCTCTCTCTATATATATATGTATATATGTTAATCTACATATGTGTGTATATTAGGATCAAACTGACTATAGCAACTCAGACGGTTAAAGAAGAAATTTAGGGGTCAGTGAGTTCATGTTAATGGTGGAGGAATAATTCAGAAAAGGAGAGAGAATGGTTGCACAACTTGAATAATGTAATTACTGCCACTGAATTGTATGTGTAGAAATTGTTGAATTGGTGTATGTTTCGCTGTGCACATTTTCAACAATAACAAAAATAAAGTGTTAATAACAAAAGATTTATATAATCCAAAAATCATTTTACTTTTATTGTTGTGCCATGGAAGAAAGCCCTGGCAATCCACTTCCGTAAGGATTACAGCCAAGAAAACCTTTTGGGGCAGTTCTGTTCTGTCACATGGGGTCGCTATGAGTCAGAATTGACCTGACGGCACTCAGCAACAACAACAAACCTTTTAAAATAAAGGCAGTATATTCTTGAATTTTTATTAAATTTAAACACTAAAAATAAGGATATTAGATCTTGAATAAATCCACCTCTTTACAGTATTTTATCAGTGATGTTTACTGTATCTTTGGCAGCTAGTTAGAATGGATTAGCCTACACATGTCTTTGATGACAATATATGTTTTAAATTATTTTGGTCTCTCTCATTGAAAACAATGACTTTCTTTCATCATTCTTAAATGGGAAGTATACTGAAGTGCTATCATCCATGCTCTATGGTTGTGATAAAACCATAAAAGAGGAAGCAAAATGTGATCTAATAACGTTTAATTCTACCAGACCTAGATGAAATGAGTCCTGTAGGAAGAACTTTGACGTCCTTTTCCCCACACTTTGAATCCTTGTTTTACACTTTTTTTGCTTTTCTTATACTTGAAAATCATTATTTTCTGCTTACTCTTTCTAAGCGTATTTTCCATATTCTTGACTATTGAGCCTATTTTTTCAATAGGGTCGGTATACTGCTACATCAGATTTATTTTTCTGATGAAACAAATGACAGTAGTTGGCTTGAAAATGTCTGTTAAAGAACATAATATACCATATTTTACACAAATAACACACACGTTACACAGTTTTTGCCAACCATGCAAGCCCCCTGCCCAATGCTATTTTCATAAGTGCGCTATGTCTCCCGTTATATGTGTGGGTGAATTATTTACATCGGCACGTTATCTGGGGGAAAAAATATGGTATATGACTCTGAATCACCCTAGAGAGTGACATTATTTGAGCTCACTGGCCATGGGCCTAATTATCCTTGTATCCCACGCCTGGCTCCTAGAATGTTCTATCCAGGTGGAAATTAAACTGAAAACGCAGGAAGGGATTCGGAGAAGGGAAACCCTTCTTTCAGATTGCTGAGAATATGGTGGCTTTTCAAATTCGCCTTTAGTGTTACTGCAATACTATTTAAATAATAAGTAAAGACATTTCAGTGGGGGTGACACCTTGCCTGTAAGTATTTGATATGCAGTGATACTAGTTCTTTGTTTTCTTCTGAGTTTAGAATGATAGGCTTCATCCTTTCCTTCGGCCTCCTTCCTTGCTGCACCCCTTCCTTTCTCCTTTCCCCCTCCCCCTCCTGACTCCATCCCTCTGTACCCCCTCCTTCCTTACCTGTACTCTCCCCCCTTATGAGATGGACCTGTGCAGCGGCTGGGCCTCTTTGGAAGAAGTCAGCGGTAACTAGCCTTGAGCAAGAATGCCATTACCCCTGCCATTTCCGCTTCTGGGACAAGTATTCTGGTAGACCCCTCTATGTCTGCTACATACCCAGTAGGGAGGGAGCTATCAGCCACTCCGCTGGAATCCGAGGCTGTACATCTCTGAGACTGATTTAAATCTACCTTTTAGAGTGGTTTTAGCAATGTTGTTTGCTGTATATTTGTCAACCGATTTGGGAAGAAAGCGTTTTGCCTTTGTTAACACCACTATTTTCTGGCGGAGAACAGTATTGTGTTTGAATTTCTGCAAGTTTCTTTGCATTCCACTGGAAAGACCCAGGCTTACCTGGAAGTTTTTGCGTTCTCTTTGAAATCAGGACTTAATTAGCTTACCTACTAGTATTTATTCCTCATGATAGAAATTATTGGCTCCTGAACTTGCTGAGTATTCTTCCTGGCAATAGACATTAGCCTCTTTTCATTATGATAATTTTTGTAAGTAAATTTGTACAACTTGAAAGATTGTACTTTCTGACATGCTTACACATACTGTGTAGTTTGTCCTGAGATTAAACAAGTACAAATAATACAGCTGCTTCTCAGAGTGTATGGTACCAAGTGTCAGTTCCTAAAAACCAAGGGGTTTCTCTGATGTGGTAGTTTAGAGACCCCTCTCCTGACAACAAACCCCCCCACCCCACATACACACAAGTTACCTTTGATTTAAACTCTAATTGAATTTAGCATCTTATTGGCTTTTAGCATTGATCTGACCTGAGTACCATCAAAGAGCAAACCCTTTCAGCATCAGTATATTTTAATATGCAGTAGTTCTTCAAATTCTTCAAACATTAAGCAATTGAATTTTTTCTTCAAGTACTGAGTATTCAGATTTCTGAGTTTCTGTAATGTAAACTTAAATTTTGCTAGACCAAGTTTTCCTGATTGTTACCCAATCATACTCTTAAATTTTTTTCTACCTTGTTTAACTGTTTAGTTGATGGAAAAAAACATCTGATGATATCCTTTGGTTTTTCAGTTTTTTGAGACCATTAATATATATTTGTATGCTTTTCACTTATTGGTGGCATAAAGTTACTAGCTGCATTTGAGTTGATTCCGACTCATGGCAACCCCATGTGTGTCAGAGTAGAACTGTACTCCATAGGATTTTCTTTTTAAATAATATTTTATTATATTTTTGGTAAAAGTATACACAGCAACACAGGTTCCCATTCATCAGTTTGTACACATTGTTCAGTGACATTGGTTACATTCTTTTTTTCTTCTGTTACTGCATAAGATTTGTTTGTTTTTTACAAAAGTGGAATACTATAACAACAACAACACTACTATACCCTGGCTGACATGGTTAGTGCCCCTCCATATTTCCTGGGATCTCGGTATCTTTTTTTTTTTTAATTTAATTTTGTTGTTAAGAATATAAACAGCAAAACATACACCAATTCAGCTGTTTCTACATGTGCAATTCAGCTACATTGATTACATTCTTCGAGCTGTGCAGCCGTTCTCACCCTACTTTTCTGAGTTGTTCCTCCCCCATTGATATAAACTCACTGCCCCCTAAGATTTCTGTCCAGTCTTTTGAATTGCTTTTGTTCCATCGGGTTTTCATTGGCTGCTTTTTTGGAAGTAGATGGCTAGACTCTTCTTCAGAGGCACCTCTAGGTGGACTCAAATCTCCAACCTTTTAGTCAGCAGCCTAGCACTTAACCGTTTGCACTACCCAGTCCCAGGGTGGTGCAAAAGGAGTCCTTGGCATAAGATACAAGTGAGTGTATTTAATTTTTTTTTTTTTTTTTTTTTTGACAGTCTATAATCCTAGGCTTTGATTAGCTTTCTGTAAAGCCTGGTACCTACAGTAAATAGATTCTTATTGTTACTTTTTTTTTTTTTAAAGATTATTTTCATGGTTTTGTACACAAGTAATGTAATTTGCCTTTCCTTTCAAAAAAAAATTCCTCTATTTTATTGTTTTAAAACATTTCCAATTTAAGTTGCAAACTTCAGTCATCATGAGGGAACCGTTTTGAGGAGTGTTGTTCATACTCTTCTTACCTTTTTTGATAGCCTCTCTTAGTGAGTGCTGTCCTTGGCAATGGTTTCTGACTTGTTCTCTAAGTTAATTGGAATTGGAAAGCAGAGGTTACTTTTGTGTTTCTCACTGTTGCTCAGGACACCCGCCCTGCTTATCTTGACTTTCATTTCCCCACTGTGGCGACCATTCCTTTTGGAGGCTGCTTTTCTTTCTTTGGAGTCCATCAGGGAACAGATAGGCATCTCCAGAGCGTGACAGAGCAGGGCCTGTCTGGGTTTCAAGTGTGGGATGGATCAGACTAAACTAATTCTAGATTATTCTGACCTAGTAGCTCTCCCAGGTTTTGTTTCTTAATCCTCAAAAGGTCCTAACAGGAGGATAATTGTACCTGTTGAAAAAACATGTTTTCTTCTTTCCCTGAGTGATTGCTGGTGACAGATAAATGCCTGGAAGCCTTTTTCACTTAAATATTAAATCTCAGGTGTGACTCACCTGGATCAGGTGGCAAAACTGCCATCACTCCTCCCCATTAAACTGGTATTGGTGACTCCACTGTTTTTACTCAGCACTATGCCATGTTCTGCATGTGAAATCATGGTGCATTTGAGATGGATGCTACAGACCATCTGCCTCATCTCCCTGACTTAATGGAGGAGAGAACTGAAACCCATTTTACAGTTGGCTTCATTTTATTTTATATGGAGTCCCTGGGTGACACAAATGGTCAAATGCTCGGCTACTAACTGTGAAAAGTTGGCAGTTCGAATCCACCTTGGAAGAAAGGCCTGGCGATCTACTTTGAAAAATCAGCTGTTGAAAACTCTATGGAGCACTGCTCTACTCTGACTCATGTCAGGCTGCCATGAGTCAGAATTGACCAACGGCCACTGGTTTTTATTGTTGTTGTATATTTATACGATTGCAGTAAAGATATCTTTATTTTACTGTTAGTCTTACTATAAGAATTCTTCATGTAATTAAAAATTTTATGGAAAAAATCAAGTATACTAAATCATATGAGAAGTGATTTGGTGACAAGATCAGCCTCCATCAGGGACTGACGTGAGCAAGGCCCAGAATTCAGGGGTTTCCTAAATGCCATGTTTTTGCATTTGCTCATTCATACATTCATTCGTTAGTTCATTTAGCAGACATGTACTGGGCACCTGCAGCACCATGCTGGAGGCCTGGCTGCTGCCTCTGAGACGCACATAGTTAATCTGTGAGCGCTTTTATCTGATCCCTGATTTCTATGAATTTAGCTTTCAACTGGGCCAAAGAGATTCTTTTGACAGAAATTCCCCGAGGGAGCTGAAGAAAGCCTGTCTGCCCTGTGACAGAGAGTATGAAACTGCATTTAACCATCAGGCCTTCTGAGGTAGTTCTGGTTGGGGTGGCCTGCATTGCTGGGGTTGGGTTACGTTAACCTGGCCTGGCTGGGAACTTTGGGGCCCCTTGTCAGGGTCCTGGCCTTACGGAGAAGGTAAGAGGAGCTCCACCATCCTCATTCTGAGAACATTAGGAGGACGGGCTTGCACCCGGAACCTTCTGTGTTTTCGCTAACAGATCTCTGTTAGATCAGTCTTTATGTGACTCAAAGTGTGAAGTCATTTTCCCCAGTGTGACTGTCATGTGTTAACTACCTATTTGATTCTTTGCTGGTTGGCAATTTTAAGCAGGCAGTAAATTAGAACAGTAGCGGCAGTGGTGGTTCAGTGATAGAATTCTTGCCTTCTCTGCAGGGGACCTGGGTTTCACCTGGTCGCAGCCAGTGCACCTCATGCAAAGTCAGCACCATCTGTCGGTGGAGGCTTGCATGTTGCTATAATGCTAAACAGGTTTCAGCACAGCTTTCAGACTAAGATGGATAAGGAAGAAAGAGCTGATGATCTACTTCCAGAAATCAGTCAGTGAAAACACTGTGGATCACAGTGGTTTGATCTGCCACCATGAGGATGGTGCAGGACTGGGCAGCATTGCATTCTGTTGGCATGGGGTCGCCATGAGTTGGTGGCCATCTCCATGGCAACTAACAACAACAAAGTTAGAATAAATAGTGTTGTTGGACACAAGGTTCCTATTCCTTCTTTTTATTTATTTATTTAATTGTACTTTAAGTAAAAGTTTACAATTCAAGTTCGTCTCTCATACAAAAATTTATACATGCATTGTTATGTGACCCTAATTGCTCTCCCTCTATTATGACAGTGCACTCCTCCTTTCCACCCCTGATTACCCGTGTCCATTCAACCAGCTCCTGACCCTCTCTGACTTCTCATCTCACATCCAGACAGGAGCTGCCCATTTAGTCTCATGTATCTACTTGAGCTAAGGAGCACACTCTTCACAAGTATCATTTTATGTCCCATAGTCCAGTCTATTCTTTGTCTGAAGAGTTGGCCTCAGGAATGGTTTTAGTTCTGGGTTGACAGTCTGGGGACCATGCTTTCTGGGGTTCCTCCAGTCTCAGTCAGACCATTAAGCCTAGTCTTTTTACTAGAATTTGATTTCTGCACCCCACCTTTCTCTTGCTCCATCAAGGACTGTCTGTCATGTTCCCTGTCAGAGCGGTCATTGGTGGTAGCCGGGTACCATCTAGTTCTTCTGGTCTCAGGATGATGCAGTCTGTGGTTTATGTGGCCTTTTCTGTCTCTTGGGCTAATACTGTCCTTGTGTCTTTAATGTTCTTCATTCTCCTTTACTCCAGGTGGGTTGGGACCAATTGATGCATCCTAGATGGCCCCTCACTAGCTTTTAAGACCCCAGACACCACTCACCAAAGTAGGAGGCAGAACATTTTCTTAATAAAATTTGTTATGCCAGTTGACCTAGATGTCCCCTGAAAGCATGGTCCCCAGACCCCCACCCCTGCTACTCTGTCCCTCTAAGTGTTTGGTTGTATTCGCTGTACCTTCTTTTTAGAGACCATACTCTGTTTGATCCAGCATGTTATGCAAATTACATTTATGAGGAAGAAGTTTTAAAATCACAGATGTTAGAATCAATTTGAAAATAGGGCACACGCATTTTTATTAAGTTGTTGAGATACAGGGCTTGGGAGCTGCTTTCTGGTTTTCTAACTAAATGCAGTAGTGATGAGAACTGTGGGGGAATGTTCGTACTGTGCAGGGTGACATTGTACAGCCTGTTTGCCTTTTTGCTGCTTTTCATGTAGACTGTTTTTCACACCCTATCTCCATAGTTCATCAGACCTCTAGTTTACCTGGACTTTTTTGCTGTGCACGTTTTAATTTTGCCCTGTGGGATCCCACTGGCTCATTTCCTAAGAGAGGGGAGTTCCTTAGGTGGTGGCCACATAGCTGGAGGAGGGTTCCAAAAGAACTCCAGATGGTTTTGGCGCAGAGGGATGGCACTTGTGCTGAACCTGCACCAGTGCTTCATGCTGTAGGATTACACTCTCCTAGTACACTAGATTTTGGTGTGAGGGAAGTTGAATTCTTGTGTGCATTTAATTCTCAAAAAAAAAAAAAAAACCCAGTTTCCTCAGTATGCCATTTTGTCTGCCACTATCTACACACCATCAACTGTGTTGACACTGGGATCCAGTTTCCTGGGTCCTTGTGTAAGAACTGAAGCAGATAGAAAGCACTTGCTAGTTAGCATGCCAGGGGCACTTCTGATTTCTAGCTGTCCCACATGGCATGGTGGAAGGAAGCCTGGCCCCTTTGAGCCGGAAGACTTTTCATGACTCTTTCATCTTCATAACGCTTATGTCTTAGTTGTCTAGTGCTACTGTAACAGAAATACCACAAGTGGATGACTTTAACAAACAGAAATTTATTCTCTCATGGTTTAGAAGGCTAGAAGTCCAAATTCAGGGTGTCAGGGGAAGGCTTTCTCTCTCTTTCAGCTTTGGGGAAAGTCCTTGTCATCAATCTTCCCCTGGTCTAGGAGCTTCTCAGGGCAGCGACCCATGCTCTTCTCCAGGCTCTTCTTTCTTGGTAGTAATGAGGTCCCTCTCCTGTCTATTAGCTTCTCTGTTTTATATCTCAAAAGAGATTGACTCAAGATATAACCTAACCCTGTAGATTGAGTCCTGCCTCATTAACATAACTGGCTCTAATCCTCCCTCATTAAAATCATAGTGGTTAGGATCTACAGCACATAGGTAACTGCATCAGATCATCTAATGGAGGACAACCACACAGTACTGGGAATCATGGCCTAGCCATGTTCACACACGTTTTGGGGGGACACAGTTCAATCCATAACAGCGTACTCTCCCTCAGGGCACAAGGAATGGGGTGTCAACTGCACTGAAATGAGTAGAAGAATTTCCAAGGTTAAGAGCCTTGCCCAGCGGGGATTTGGCTGGTATTTAAACAATGTGAATGAAAGCACTGGACATTTCACCAGGGCAGGCCTCAAGGACCTTTTGACAATTATTCCCTCCTAGGATTTAAAGTTAGATCATCAGCTCGTGATGTAAATAGAGTTGTTTGTCCACTGGGGACAAGGAGAGAAGTGTGTGAATGTCAACCCAGGCACCTAAAGTAGACACGGTAAATGCTCTGGTCTTACAGATGACCACTTCCACAGTCAGTGCACCCAGGTACTTCCCAGACCTCAAGTCATGAGTTGTACCACTGTCCAGAGGTTGAAGTGGAAAACAGTGCAGTCTTGTGACAACTCTTTACTGTAAATCAGGAGCTCTCGTTTTCATTCTGGAAGAAATCACGGGCTAATTCTCAAACCCATGACCTGTTATGCAGTCTCTTTTTGCTTTGGTTTTCTTACCTAGTAGTTGTTGTTGCTAGTTGCTGTTGAGTCAGTGCCAACTCATGGCAACATGCAGATTGCCTGAAAATTCTAAACAGCAGTAAGACTACTAGGAATGAGGCTTTCACTCAGTGACACCAACCACTTCTGGGTGCTGCATCCATCCAGTATGATTGAGCTGTACACACAAGACATGTACACAGTGTTGGCAAAGTGAAAGTGTACTACTGTTATTTATAGAAAACTAAGTAATTAGTAAGAACAGATTTACGGTGAACCATTGTCCCCCCCCGCCCCACATGTAACCCACTTTGTAGGAATCTGCTTATGTCTCAAAGGGGAATTCCACTTACCCATCGCCAAATTACCCGTGTCCATTCTTATGTCGCTGGGCAGGCACGCCGTGGCTCAGCAGGCACGCCATGGTTCAGGTCATATGCTGTGTTCTTGTCACCACTGCCTCTGGCCCCTGCCAGACTGCCCAGGACCCGAGTGGCTCTGCCCTGTTCTGCAAGTGTTACGGCTCTCAGCAGCAGGCACACCATCTGTCCTGCTTGGCAAGCTGCCTGCATGGGCCCAGACTGCTTCCCCTTTAAGGGGCGCCCAGCTCCATTGGTGACCTCCTGCCCAGAGGTACCCAGCTCCGCTCTGTGGGCGAGCTCTCACCGCGGTTGTCTTCTCCATGGGCCAACATGCCCGTTGCGGCAGTCTCTTTCCTTGTGCTGACTAGCCCACCACAGCTGCATCTCTCCATCTTCAGTGTTACAGCCCTTGACCTGTATTACAGGTCTTTTATTTGGGTCTAGGAGGTTCTTAGCACAGGGACTTGGGGTCCAAAGGACAGGCTCTTGTTAATTAGGAAATATCCCCCAAAAAAGCTCTGTAAGATGCCACTTATGTAGGAGAACTCTGTCAATTTCAAGGCTTGGCTTTCGCAAACTGACCAATCCCTTAGGCAGGTAGTCAACTGACCAACCCTATTGAGTGGATTTGCAGGCCACTTATATGGATAGCAAACTGACCAATCTTTTGACAGATCACGATCTGACCAATCATTTTAGGAGAATTACAAACTCAGGGCCACAAAGGCCGTATAAAAGAAACCCATTCCACCACACCCATGTACATGTTGCCCTGTCCTGCTTTATCTTCATGATTGTTGGTATGCTTGAATCCATTGTTGCGGCCACTGTGTATTTTGAGTGCCTTCCAACCTAGGAGCTTATCTTCTAGTACTATATCAGACAATATTCTGTTGTGATCCATAGGGTTTTCATTGGCTGATTTTTGGTAATAGATCACCAGGCCTTTCTTCCTAGTCTGTCTTTGTCTGGAAGCTCCCCTGAATCCTGTCCACCATGGGTAACCCTGCTGGTATTTGAAATACTGGTAGCATAGCTTCTAGCGTCACAGCAACACACAAGCTACCACAGTATGACAGGCTGACAAATAGGTGGTTGTACTCCATAATACTAATACCAAATCTGAACACTTACATAATGTTTATTATTGCCAGGCACTGTTCTAAATGCTGTTCATGAATTACCACATATATTCCTCGTAACAGCTCTATGTAGGTTTTATTATTATCCCCTTTTATAGATGAAGAAACTGAGGCATGGAGAGGTTAAATAATTTTCCCAGGGTCACACAGCTAATAACTAGTGAAATAGGATTAGAATTCAGATTGTCTCTAGAATTCCATTCTCTTGACCACACTATGCACATAAAGGAAACCCATTCCACCACACCCATGTACAACAGAATGACATATTGCCTTGTCCTGCTTTTTCTTCATGATTGTTGGTATAGTTTCCCAAAAATCAGTAGGATGCTCCCTGATTCATATCTGGTTATTGTGTGAATATAATTTACCCTTTTATAGCAAATATTTGGACCAGTGAAAATGGCTACTATTTCTCTGGTCTTTACATATGTTTTGTTACATCTTTTCTTTGCTATTTGGGAAACACTTTCTACAGTGGCATGCAGTCATACATAGACATGTAGGTGCTCGGGCACCACGTGCACTTGTACAGGTGAACCACATGCTGTCCTAGGAATTCCGTTTGCATAGACTACCACAGTTGGGATGCCCCTGAGATTGTGCAGTGTGCAGCCTGTGCAGCTGTATGTGCCACCCTTCAAAAGCTGACAGCCTTATTTATTTTTCTTTTGAGGTTTTTTTTTCTTCAATTTTATTGTGCTTTAAGTGAAAGTTTATAGCTCAAGTTAATTTCTCATTCAAAAATTTGTGCACATATTGTTTTGTGGCATTGGTTGCAATCCCTACAATGTGACAGCACTCGCCCCCTTTCCACCCTGGGTTCCCATGTCCATTCATCCAGGTCCTGTCCCTTCCTGCCTTCTCATCTGGCTTTTGGGCATGAGTTCCCCATTTGGTCTCGTATATTTGATTGAACTAAGAAGCACGTTCTTTACGTGTGTTATTGTTTATTTTATATGCCTGTCTAATCTTTGGCTGAAAAGTGGGCTTTGAGAGTGGTTTCATTTCTGAGTTAGCAGAGTGTCCAGGGGCCATAGTCTCCGGGGCTTCTCCAGTCTCTGTCAGACAGTAAGTCTGGTCTTTTTTCATGAATTTGAATTCTCTTCTACATTTTTCTCCCATTCTGTCTGGGGCTCTCTGTTGTGCTCTCTGTCAGTGGTCAGTGATGGTAGCCAGGCAACATCTAGTTCTTCTGGGCTCAGGCTGGTGGAATCTCTGGTTCATGTGGTCCTTTAGTCCTTTGGGTAATATTTTCTTTGTGTCTTTGGTTTTCTTCATTCTCCTTTGCTCCAGACAGGATGGGACCAATAGATATATCTTAGATGGCTGCTTGAAAGCTTGTAAGACTCGCAACGCTACTCACCAAAGTAGGATGTAGAACATTTTCTTTACGACCTATGTTCTGGCAATTGACCTAGATGTCGTCTGAGACTATGGTCCCCAGCCCTTAGCCCCAGCAGCTAGGTCCCTGAAGGTGTTTGGATGTGTCTAGGTAACTTCTGTGACATTGCCTTGGTCAAGTTGTGCTGACTTCTGCTATATTGTGTGGTGTTGTTCCCTTTACCAAAGTTAACACTTGTCTACTATCTGGCTAGTGATTTTCCTTCCCCCTCCTTCCCCCCCTCGTAACCATCAAAGAATTTTTTTTTTTTCTTTCTGTAAACCTTTTCTTGAGTTCTTATAATAGTGGTCTCATACAGTATTTGTCCTTTTGTGATTGACTTATTTCATTCTGCATAATGCCCTCCAGATTCATCCATGTTGTGAGATGTTTCGTGGATTGATCATTGTCCTTTATCGTTTCATTGTATTTCATTGTGTGTGTGTACCGTAATTGTTTATCCATTCGTCTGTTAATGGGCACTCAGGTTGTTTCCATCTTTTTGCTATTGTGAATAATGCTGCAATGAACATAGGTGTGCTTATGTCTATTCATGTGACAGCTCTTATTTCTCTAGGATATATTCCTAAGAATGGGACTACTATTGCTAGATCATATGGTATTTCTATTTCTAGCTTTTTAAGGAGGCGCCGTATTGTTTTCCATAGTGGTTATACCATTTTGCATTCCTACCAGCAGTGCATAAGAGTTCCAATCTCCCTGAAGCCTCTCCAGCGTTTATTTTTTATTTATTTATTTATTTATTTTTGATTCGTACCAGTAATGTCAGGGTGAGATGATAACTGATTGTAGTTTTGATTTGCATTTCTCTAATGACTGATGATCACGAGCATTTCCTCATGTATCTGTTAGCCTCCTGGATATCTTCTTTGGTGAAGTGTCTGTTCATATTTTTGGCCCATTTTTCAGTTGGATTATTTGTCTTTTTGTTGTTAAGGTGTTGAAATATTTTGTAGATTTTAGAGATTAGACCCTTGTTGGATATGTCATAGCCAAAAGTTTTTTCCAAGTTTCTAGATTCTCTTTTTACTCTTTTGGTGACGTCTTGACAGTCTTATTTAGATAACTTTTATGAGCATATAGCGAATTAACAAATATGCCTATGATAATAGCTCATGTTTCATAAACTCACCTTAGTGCATGAAAGATGTCTTTGAGTTAAAAATGTGTGAATGAAAAAAATATGCTATTTACATTTAGGCCAATTGACATAACAAAGTTTATTAAGAAAATGTTCTGCATCTCACTTTGGTGAGTGGCATCTGGAGTCTTAAAAGTTTGTGAGCAGACATCTAAGAGGCATCAATGAGTCCCAACCCACCTGGAGCAAAGGAGAATGAAGAATACCAAAGACACAAGGGAAATATTGGCCCAAGAGACAGAAAGGGCCACATAAACCAGAGACTCCATCAGCCTGAGACCAGAAGAATTAGATGGTGCCTGCCTACCACCAATGACCGCCCAGACAGGGAACACAACAGAGAGTCACTGACGGAGGAGAAGAATGTGGTGCAGAACTCAAATTCACGTAAAAAGACCATACTTAATGGTCTGACTGAGACTAGAGGAACCCCCGAAGACGTGGTCCCTGGACTCTCTGTTAACCCAGAACTGAAACCATTCTCAAAACCAACTCTTCAGACAAAGATTAGACTGGACTATAAAACATAAAATAATGCTTGTGGAGAGTGTACTTCTTAGTTCAAATAGATACACAAGACTAAACGGGCAGCTCCTGCCCAGAGGCAGGATGAGAAGGCGGAAGGGATAGGAGCTGGTTGCATGGACACAAGAGACCTGGGGTGGAAAGGGGGAGTGTACTGTCACATTATAGAGATTGCAGCTAGGGTCACATAACAATGTGTGTATAAATTTTTGTATGAGAAATTAACTTGAGCTGTAAACTTTCACCTAAAGCATACACACATACACACACAAAAAATACTGTTTTACCACAGCAGGCTTCTATCTACTAAAATGCTGATACAAAAGGAGCAACTACCAGGTGAATAAGAACACTTTTAGCGATGCAACAGAAGGATCAAAGAAAGTACCTATTCTAATTTCTAATGTTTATGGGCATTAGTTGGCCAGACTATGGACGTTACACTTAACGTAATAATCAGTTTAGTAATTTTGCCAGTTATAGACTTTGCCCAGTAGAGTCACAGAATAAAAGCCAACTTGAAATATTTCAGCTATCATTTAGCTTCCAGCTGACAAAACTCACCCATATGTCAGGTTTTAGGAATTCATTGATACCGTTTAGTAAAATACCAGTTGTGGTTAAAATCAAGTTAACACTTGGAAATTTTCATGAGACAAAAGAAAAATGGTGTTTGGATGAATTGAATGAACCTATCAAACTTTTGTCAATTAAACAAATATGTTCAGTATTTAATAGGATATATATTTATATAGCGTTTCATAGTATTTAGTTTTAAGAATTAATAATTGGCAAAAATAAAAAGCATTCTCTTTAAGTATCTTTAATTAGTTAAAAGTCAAAGCTTAATGATCTGCTAGAGGTTATTTTAAGAATTAAACCAAAAAAAGAAAAAAAATCAAACCTGTTGCTGTCAAGTCAATTCTGACTCATAGTGATCCTGTAGGACAGAGCAGTACTGCCCCATAAGGTTTCTAAGGAGCAGCTGGTGGATTCGAACTGCTGACATTTTGGTTAGCAGCCAAATGCTTAACCACTGAGCCACCAGAGCCCCTTTTAAGAATTAGTGAAGTGAGATTAGTTGCAGCCTTTGGCAGTAGTTAGGTGTGGTATATGGTCTGTGTTGTTAGGAGGGGCAGTAGCCCTGGTTCTGCCTTTTGTGTGGTTTGGGGCCCATCTGAATTCCATGGTCTTCAGCAGCGACTCCTACTGGGCAGCAGTGAGTCTCCAACGCCATGATCACCTCTTCCCTGTTACCTTGCCACTCCCCAGGTGGAAAGTTAACTAGTAGAAGTTTTACCTTTTTGTTGACTCCTCTATCCCCAGGGCTCAGAACAATAACTGTGTCGCCTGGTAGCTGCTCAATAAATAATCACTAAGTGAATGGATTAAACTACTTACTATGAACTATGTATGTACTCATGAGACACAGGCCTTGTATGTTTACGTGAGCAGCTTTATTTTCTGTGTGGCCTTTTAGTGAATTGGACCCATCTTTTACTGTGCTGTGTGGTCACTCCGTCCCGAGCTCATCTGACAGCATGCCCATTAGTTGATTATAGTTACGTCAAATCAAGTTTTTTCTATTAAGATTTGGTGGCCACCTGTGAGAACCACTGCTGAATGGAACACAAACCAAGTCGTATTTTCATCTTATGAAACTAAAAGAAGCTGTAGTAAGATTGCGATACCAGAAAGGGAAGGCATTCCTTTAAAGGAGATTTGATCCTACTTTCAGCTAAGAGTATTTTATTAGCATAAGAAAAGAAAAAAGTGATACTCATTGAGCATGATGGCTAAGTTAGCATTCTAGGATTAGCTGTAATTGAATTTTCAAATTTTATGCACTTAAATTGTCAAAACCAACTCTTCCTATATTCTAATATACAACTGGAGCGCAGTGGTTAAGAGCTCAACTGCTAACCAAAAGGTTGGCAGTTTGAATCCACCAGCTGCTCTTTGGAAACCCAATGGGGCAGTTCTACTCTGTGCTATGAGGTAGCTACGAGTTGGAATCAACTTGACGGCAACAGGTATAGATTTTAAAATAAAATGGTAATAATTCAGTCTTCGAGGATTTCTAGATTTTCAGAAGTCTTTTGTACATTTTGTGGCAATTCTGAAGAGTTCCTGTTTCACAAATGAGGGACTGAGGCACAGAAAAGTTGTGATGGGCCCAGGAACTGCCCTTCAGGTGTATACCTACCCCTTATGATTCTATATATTGGGTTCTTTCTATCATACTGTGTATATCAAGAATGTTCATTAAGTACAAAGTCACCCGTTAACAAACTTAACCAGAAGGTCTTAGTACCATTTATTCATATATAATTTCTTCATGCTGGTTCAATTTTAGGAAGGCCTTTAGGGTGGAGGTGCTAAGAAGAAGGAAATCTATGCGCTCATCTTATTTTAGGAAGAACAACGTTTTTTAACCTTTAGCATTTACACTGGGGCTTCGAACTGTTTCATTCTGGCTTGAACCCCTGCTGATAATTTCAGTTTCCACCCCAGATATACTGAATCAGAATCTACATTTTAAACAAGATCCCCAAGTGATTTTTATGTGTAATAAATTTTGAGAATCACTGCTCTGCTAGTGATTTTCAGAATTGGTCCCTAACAAGAGGCACTAGCATCACCTGGGAACTTGTTAGAAATGCAAATTCACAGCAGGGGTTCAGATTGGAACGTCTGTTTGAAGCCCTGATTTACACCTGCTCATGCTCTGGTGGCATGTGGTTAAGAGCTACAGCAAGCCACGGCTGCTAACCAAAAAGTCAGGAGTCTGAATCCACCAGCTCCTCTTTGGAAACTCTGGGGCAGTTCTACTCTGTCATGTAGGGTCGCTATGAGTCGGAATTGACTCCATGGCAACGGGTTTGTTTTTTTGGTTTAACGCTCACTTTTGCAAAAAGTGGTTGACACCAAGCGAGGCAACGGTTAGTGATGTGGTTTTATATACTAGGTCCCTAGGCTTCCACTAGGACGATGCCCTTCTGCCGAATGATGGCTGTGTGGTCAAAACTTACTGTAGTGATCATGGTCCAATTGAACGTGCAGTGCTTGGTGGTTTTACAGATGCTGGAGAGAATTTGCTTTATACTGCATTTTGTCTTAAGGTTCTGGAATATATATGACAGATTCCTAGAGCTGGTGATGTTGACAGACATACTTTCAAAGCAGAATCGTTTTGGGTGGAAGAGTTATATAGAGAAAATATTAGTGACGGCAGGGGGCATTTCCAAACAGTACTGAAATAGTATTCTAGGAGTGAACCTAATTAGGGAGAAAATTGGAAGTCAGTAGATTTCTTTCATACGAAAACAGTAAAGACAAGAGTGAAGACTGTAATAAGAATGAAATACTCAGCATTTTTTGGGAGCAGTGACAAGAGCATTCCATAGGATTTAAAATGGTGGAATAATCCTTACACCTTAGACCAGGAGTCCCAGCCTCTGTGGGAAGAGGTAAAGGTGAAGTACCTTTGGCGCCAAGGTCTGTGTTTGAGGAGGATGTTTGTTGTGAGGTTTGAGGACGGGGATGTATTCATAGCTGTAGCTATATTGAGCTATACCTGGAAGCTGCCATTTTTGTCTCTTCCAGAAGTTCCTGGGGAGAGAGAGCCATGCTGGTCTGTTGCTCTCCACCGGTCACCTCAAAGGCGTCCCTGTAGGCCACCAGGTGTGGGCTGTCATGTGGTTCCAGTCACTGATCTACAATTGACCAGAGGCATTCTGGACCTCATCCCGTTGTAATTAATCGTCATCCTCTTTTCTCTCCCCTGCTCCTCCCTTGTGTATATAGATCAAGCAGTGTTTTGTTGTTGTTTGCAGTTGCCACTGAGTCATTTCGACCCCTTGTGTGTCAGAATAGAACTGTGGTCTGTGGGGTTTTCAATGACTGATTTTTTGAAAGTAGATCGCCGGCCTTTTTTCCAAGGTGCTTGTGGGCGGACTTGCACTTCCAGCCCTTTGGTTAGCAGCTGAGTGCATTAACTGTTTACACCACCCAGGGACTCCAAGCGATGGTACTTAATAAATATTTGAGGAGGCAATTTCCTGTCAAACAGTAATAGAGGAATTCTGTCATTGTGCAGTTTATACGTGTTTTGGTAAATGACTGCTCTTCTGTAAAACTTGAGAGGTTTCTTTGGGCTATTTAGTTTGCATAATGAATATTGAGATTTAGGATTTTAAAAAATAGCTTCTCCGTGTAGGAGGTTAGTGTGCTGGGCGACCAATTTGAGAATTTTGAAAATGTATTTTTTAATGTCAAAGTGGGGCTTAATTTAAACTTTAGCTTCTTCATTTTAACTTTCTTTCAGCTTCTCCAGAACAATTATTAGCATAAAAGCTTAATGAATTCACACCCCCTGGGTTATGCATGTGCACATGATATTCAGTGTTGGTTCTGCATACTTAAAAAAAAAAAAAGTTGCCATCAAGTTAATTCCAACTCATGGCAACCTATAGGACAGAGTAGAACTGCCTCGTAGGGTTTCCAAGGAGCGGCTGGTGGCTTCGATCTGCCGACCTTTAATTGGTTAACAGCCAAGCTTTTAACCACTGCACCAATAATCTTTAAATCCATGACACAATTCTAGGGTGTTTGAGCCTAGTTCAGTACTATGCAAGGTAAGTCAGCAGTGACTCAATTAGCAAACAGTGTTTTGCGTTGGTTTTTCTCTAGCTTAGTTCCCTTCAGAAGCACCTGCAAACTCTTTTCAGGAAAATTATCTGTTCATATTTTAAGCATAAAAATAGAAGCATTGATGTTCCTTTAGTGCAGGTTTTATGAGGATACTTAGAGTATTTTTTATTTCAAAAAGAATGTTAGCATTCATTTTACCATTGTGCTACTTGAAGCTCCTCATCTTGTTAATTCGCCGGCACCTCCCCTCACAGTAGAGTTGTCCATTTACTGGGGAAAGGGCATCCTCAGGCCCCTGGTTCTCCTGTCCCTTCCTGACTCTGCTCCTTAAAAGAAGTCTGTGTTTGTGTTCTGCCTTGTCTGCATGTGGTCCTCATTGCCCTTCCTTTCTCTCCTCTGCCCTCGACGCTGCCTCTTTCATATTTTCTCTAGCATTTCAGTGTTGGTTTTCGCTCCCCGTTTTCCTCACCTCTCAGGACCCAGTACCTTGATGCTCCATTTTCTCTCATCTCCCCTTCCCTACCTTCTTTGCTGGGTTCACTACCTGTCCCCTAAATGTGTGCATCTGCCAGAGGTCAGGCCTGGCCATTTGACTGCTTTTCACCCAACTCATGGTGCGAACAATTAACAATGTGCTTGGCTGCCAACTGAAAGGTTGGAGGTTCAGGTCCACCCAGAGGAGCCTTGGAAGAAAGCTCTGGTGATCTACTTCCGAAAAATCAACCATTAAAAACCCTATGGAGCACAGTTCTACTTTGACACGCTTGGGGTTGCCATGAGTCAGAATTGACTCGATGGCACCTGGTTTGGTTTTGGTTTATTGTTTTAATATCTCATCCGTAGTTTTGAATTATTAGTACTATTTTGTTACTGTTTTATATTTTTACTTTTTCGTGTGTTTATTAGCCACATCTCTACTGTAGATGTATTAAACTCCTTGTGGGCAGGGACCACCTATTGTACTTTTTACTGCATTCAGTTGGTGCATGAAGTGCCTATTATTTCCATGCACTGTTTTGCATCCCTGATCTTGTCTCGCACACAGCAGATGTTACATACCTGATGACTGAGTTTAAGAAATTTCTTTTAGGAATAATTTTCAGGGAAGCATTTGAAAATAGCTTGTGTGAAGAGTCACAGTGCATCGTTTAAAAAAGGTTGCCAAATAAGACAAGCATTATCATGGGGAAATTTCTCACTCAAGGAAAATCATTGTAGAATAATGGGGATTGAGGTTTTGATTTCCTTCCAGCAGGACCTGTGTAATGGATATTTTCTCTGTGTGTGTTTTCTTAAACTATAATGTTGAGTATTTTCTCTTCTAATCACTCTGTCTTCCCAAGAAAACAATTATTGTTTTTTACCTTGCTAGGTCAGGAGTGAAAGGGTTAGTGTGTTTGATTCAGGTCCTGAATTGTCGGCTACATCACTCTGTCCGTTGGTGTTAGTGTAACTTCCTGTTTGAGAAATTTTAGTAGTTACTCATTAAAATAGTTCCCTTCTCATGGGTGGGCAAAATTTCGTGGTACTCAGACTGTTGTATTAGTTGTAGAAACTTAATTGTGACAGATTAAAAAACTTGTCAGTTGCCTTTCATATTTAAGCAGGTTACAGTGGATAGAAATATTTCTTAAAAACCTAGTTTTCTTTAAGAAAAGATATAGATGGTCACTGTCCTTAGGCACACAACAAATATCAGAACTCCTTTAGAGCTATCAGATGTTCCTGTTTAATTTGTAATGGTATTGGATTGACGAATGGATGGATAGACAGACAGATGGAGATAATATACACTTTGTTAATTGACAGCTTACCACTATCACACCAAACACTATTTAATTCCTAGGCTGATTGAAATTGTTTCAATTCTTAATACACTTATTTCTCTCAGTAAAGTGTGAAGGTCTAGAGAGCAAGACTGTCTCTTTATCTGCTTTGTTAGTACCTAGCAGAGAGCCTAACAAGGAGTAGAAATGTAACAAAAAACCAGCTGCCATTGAGTCTATTCTGACTCATGGCCACCTCGTGTATGTCAGAGTAGAACTGTGCTCCATAGGATTTTCAATGACTGCTTTTTCAGAAGGAGATTGCCAGGCCTTTCTTTTGAGGAGCCTCTGAGTGAACTTGAACCTCTGACTGTTAATTGTTTGCACCACACAAGGACTCTAGAATCGGAACAAGTGTCTGTGAATTGGAATAACAGCAAGATTGCTTATAAAAGCAAAATGAGATGTGGAATATTTATATTTAGTAGTTAATGTTTCCTTTTAAGTAAAACATTGGGCAAACCATCCTGTAATATTTACTTTTTCCTGTAATAATCTGTGGATGGCATGTTTTATTAGCATTCCCTGGAATAATTTAGTATTTACAAACCATTGCTGTTGAGTCGATTCCAACTCATAATGACCCTATAGGACAGAGTAGAGCTGCCCCATAGGGTTTCCAAGGCTGGAAACCTTTACAGAAGCAGACTGCCACGTCTTTCTCCTGCAGAGGCTAATGGGTTTGAACCACGGACCTTTGGGTTGGCAGCTGAGCACTTAACCACTGTGCCACCAGGGTTCTCTAAGTACTTACAAAGTACCCTGTATATAGTAGATAACCAGTTAATACTTTGATGAATAAAAGATGAACACTTTTCCTAATATACCTCATAGAAACCTAAATATATTGCTGTTATTGACACAAACGTTAATAAAATATCACGGAAGGACTAATTCCTCTTTTAGCATTTCTGAGAAAAATTGCTTATGCGTGATCTTTCAAACCATCAGTGGCATTAAAGATTCATATGTTCAGCTTGTTCCCAGATATCATGGTTTTTAGGAAGGATAGAGTTTTTCTTGGAGGCCTCTCGCACTTTCCTTTCTTTTTCGTTTGTTGGTTGCATATTCTTGCCTGTGAGGACAGATGACAATGCAAGGATAGTGTTATTTATTTATTTATTTAAATAATTTTATTGAGTTTCTGGTGAAAGTTTACTTAGCGAATTAGTTTCCCATTTAACAGTTTCTATACATATTGTTCGATGACATTGGTTACATTGTTTCCCTTCTGGTTGTTTTGCTTCCATTAATCTAGCTTCCTTGTCTCCTTACCCCCACCCCCCGCGCCCAACCCCACCTTCTCATCTTTGCTTTAGTGTAACTGTTGACCATTTGGTCTCATATGAATTTTTTTTTTTTCAAGGAACTCACAGGTGATATTGTTTATTTTATGAGCCAGTCTGTTATTTACCTGAAAGGTGACCACCAGAAGTAGTTTCAGTTCAGAGTTTAAAGTATATCTCAGGGTCTTTTTTTAAAATTGTTTTATTGCCATAAAAATATATACAACAAAACATTTGCCAACTGAACTTTTTTTACATTTTACAGTAGCGTTTATGTTCATCATGTTATGCAACCATTCTTGCTATCCTTTCCCAAATTATTCCACCGCCATCAAACTGCCCCAGAGCAATGACTCCCCCTTTCCTCTCCGTCCCACCCATGATAATCTTTAACGAACTTTCATCTCTATGTATTTGCCTGTTTCTCATATACACCTACTCCCCACTTACCGACTATTTCGTTATCCGACATTCTGCTTTTACAATAGTAAAACATCGGCTATCCGACTGTTTTGCACATTAACGACATGGCAAGCATGGCGACAGTGGCTGTGGTGGGTCCCCTCCCTGGAGGAAGGTCACCTTCCTGGTGGCCTGTGGGAAGCGGGGCCTCACTGCCCTGCGCCTTCCGCTCGCCCCTGCTGGCAGGGGTACCATGTGCACCCCGAGCGGGGCTGGCCTCCTCCATGGCCATGGCCTTCGGGCGGATGCACAGGTAGCACCCAGCCAGTGAGCGCCTGTTCTGGGTTCCCAGCTCCCATGCTGCCTGAGTCCGTGCAACTCAAAAATTGCTGTGGGATGGGAAGGGAGGGAAGTAAAGAGGTGTCCAAGAGGGTGTTTGGAAGAAATGTGTGCAAATTTAATCACATCCCACAGTGAGCCGAACTGGGCCTGAAGCCTCATCCTTGGTGGGGCAGGGTGTGCAGCCAGACTCCCAGCGCCCCTGCAGGAAGCCCTGAGCCCTGAGCGGACTCCAGGATTGTGAATGCAGGGCTTATGGGAATGGGAGTGGAGCCTGGAGGCGGCTCCTCAAGGGAACCTCTGACCCAGCACAGGAGAAAGGTGAACTGGTTAAGCCGTGGGCCTTCAAGTCTCACAGCCTGGCTTCATCCATTCTTGTCTCTTCCAAGCCTCCTTCTCTGCAGACGAATAATCCATAACTGGACTCATCACAATGATGAGCACATCAGTAAATCTTAGCTGTTATTATTTCTATGATCATATTTTATAAATAAAAAATTGGACAAATCGTCTGAAAACAGAAAAATCCTCAATTTTTGCATAACGCCAATTTTCACATAATGGCCTGGTTTTTGGAACCTAACCATGTTTATCTCTTTGTGTTAACCGTATATGTTTCTTTGTGTCTGACTTATTTCACTCAGTATAATGTTTTCAAGGATCATGCATGTCATTGCATGCTTTGGGACTTCATTTCTCTTTATAGCTGAGTAATGTTTCATTTTATGTATACACCCCATTTTGTTTATCTATTTATCTGGTGATGGACGTTTTGATTGTTTCCACCTTTTGGCTATTGTGAATAGTGCTGCAGTGAACATTGATGTGCATGTGTCTGTTTGTATCCTTGCTCTCAATTCTTCTGGGAATACAGACCAGTGGATTAAGATTGGGACTGCTGGGTCATATGGTAGGTAATTCTATGTTTAATTCATTGAGGAAGATAATGTTATTTTTAAGTGGACAGGCAAATGAAAGACTGGGCTTAGAGGAAAACGTATTAGCTTTCTCTCGCTGCGTAACAGTTTTCCACAAACACCGCCCACTTCTTGGCACTCAGTGCTGTAAGTCATGGCTCAGCTGCATTCTCTGCCCAGGGCTCACACTGGGTGTTGGCTGGATTGCATTCTCATTTGAGGCTCTGGGGAAGATTCTACTTCCACGCTCATTCAGGCTGTTGGCAGGACTGAGGCCCTTGTTTCCCAGTTGTCGGCTGGTGGCTGCCTTCATTCCCTGGAAGTTCAGAAGCCGATGTGCCTGTCCTTGCCGTGGGCTCTCTCACTAGGCTTCTCACATCATCCCAGCCAGCAGCAGGATATCTAGTTAAATCCCCTCAGGCTTTGAAAACTCAGCCTTTAAAGGTCTTTTTTTTTTTTTTTCTTTTTCATTGCAGTATTTTTATTTTTTATTGTTTTTATAATTTATTTTATTTTTGTTGTTGTTGAGAATATACACAGCACAACATACACCAGTTCAACAGTTTCTGCGTATATCATTCAGTGACATTCGTTACATTCCTCAAGTTATGCATCCATTCTCACCCCCCTTTTCCAAGTTGTTCCTCCTTCATTAACATAAACTCACTGCCCCCTAAGTTGCTGTTATCACTTTGATCCCATATAGATAGATCTTAAAAGAGCATAATGCTCAAGGCAGACATTTTTTACTAGTTAAACTAAACTGTTGTTTGGTTTTAAGACTTCAGGGAATGTTTTTGGTTTAAGGTTTAAAGATTATCTCAGGGCAGTCATTTCTGGGGTTCATCTAGCCTCCATGGCTCCAGAAATTCTGGATTCTGTGAGAATTTGAAACTATTTCTTCTGGTCTCAAGGTAAAGGAGGCAGTTGTTCATGGAAGCAATTAACCACACATTCCGTTTCCTGCTGTTCCGGACTCTTCTCCTTCCTCTGTTGCTCCAGGCGGATGGAGACCAACTGTTGTGCCTTGGATGGCTGCATGCAAGCTTTCAACACCACAGGCACTAGGCAACAAACTAGGAGGTAGAACAAAAGCACTAAACACGTTATTAGGCCAGTTAACTGGGATGTGCCATGAAACCATGACCCTAAATCTCCAAACCAAAAACCAAATCCCATGAGGTATTTGGTTGTACATAAGTAGCCTCAGCAGCTACTCTTGTTTGTGTGTGTGTGTGTGTGTGTCATTGTAAATATACTATCACACAACTTTTGCCAATTCAGCTTTTTACAGGTGTACAACTTATTGACAGCAATTACATTAATTGGCTGTGCAACCCTACCTTTAATCAGTGTAGTTTTTCTATCACCATAAAAATACTTAGTACTCCGTAAGCAATAAGCCCCTTCCATTCCATCTCTCTCCCACCCGTTATAACCACTAATAAACTTTGGTCTCTATACCTTTTTTAATTATATTTTATTGTATTTTTGGTGAAAGTTTACACAGAACGTTAAGTTCCCATTTGCGAATTTCCACATAAATTGATAAGTGACATTAGTTACATTTTTCATATTGTATCGACATTCTTTTTAATTATGTTCTGGTTGTTCCATTTCCAGTATTCCAGTTTCCCTGCCCCTGCCCCCGTATCATCTCATCTTTGCTATGGGTTAAATGTTGGCCTTTTAGACTCATATAGTTGTTTTTTTGGTAGATCACTGATGTAATGGGTAATACCCTTTATTTTGTGTGTCACTCTGCTTTTCTGCTAAAGGGTGATCTCAGGATAGTTTTGGTTCAGAGTTTAAAGAGTGTCTCAGGGTGATAATCTCAGGGAGTCTTCTAGTCTCAGCTGGCCAAGTTAGTCTGGCTTTTTTTTTTTTTTTTTTTTTTTAAGAATTTGAGCTTTGTCCTTCATGTTTCTCCCATTCTCACCAGGATCATCCACTGTGACCCCAGTCAGGTCCATCAGTGGTGGTAGCTGGGCACCATCTAGTTCTTCTGGTCTCAGGGTAGATGAGGTCATGGCTCTTGTACGTTATCGGCCTTGTAGACTTGTTTCTTCTCTGAGATTTTGATTACCTTCTTACTCTTTTGCTCCTGACGAGTAGAGAGCAATAGTTGTATCTTAGATGGCCACTTGCAGGCTTTTAAGACCCCAGGCACTACTCACTTCACTAGGATGCAGAACATGAACTTTGTGAGCTATATTATGGCAGTTGACTGAGTTGTCCCGTGAGACTATGGTCCTGAGCTTTCCACCCCAGAAAACTAAATCTCAGAAGTGTTCAGTTACATCTGAGAAGTATCTATAGTTGTGTCTTCAATGAATATATATGCCCTGCCCACATATATCTGTAATTGCATATTCACATAGATACTTCTGCCTGTTCTCACATATGTATACACTTGTACCTACCCATATACATATATGCCTGTACCCATCCATATGTGATCCTAGACTCATGTTTTGGTCTTTGTTGGAATTGTTGCCCTGTTATATATGTCAGATTCTTTAGTACAGGCATCCTTTTCTCATGAGTGTCTCTCAACGACATCATTTACTTTAGTCATGCTGTGCTCACTGTACCATGTTCGGTGCGACTTTTTGGTCTCTGTACATTTGCCTGTACTTGTCTTTTTATATATAAGTGAGGCCATATACTGTTTGTCCTTTTGTGATTGACTTATTTCACTTAGCATAATGTCCTCAAGCACCATCCATATTGTAGCATGTATCAAAGGGCTTTTTCAGGTCACTGTGCCATATAGCGTAGCCTAATCATGGGACCCTACTGGCACAGTGGTTATGGGATCAGCTGCTAACCAAAAGGTCAGCAGCTGGAATCCACCAGCCACTTCTTGGAAACCCTATGGGGCAGGACTACTCTGTCCTGTAGGGGTCGCTGTGAGTCAAAAGATTGACTCGACGGCAATGGGTTTGGTTTCAGTTTTGGAATCACGGGAATAAAATCCATTATATTTACTGTCCTGGGATTTTGTAGCGCGTGTACACCAGGAATGTGGGAAATCCTAGGGCTGTTTTAGAATTCTGCCTCCACTGAGAGTTAAGATGCTCCAGAAATATCTGATTTATCTTAGCGCTTATAATACGATCACTTTAAGATGCTGAAGGCCATGTTTTATGAACTCTCTTTTTCTTAACCTTACTGTATTTCTGTGGGAAAAGAAAGCAGTTCTCTTCTATGCATACAGAGATGCTATTAATTTACATTCAGTAGGGCCTAGGGTTTGAAGTCTGTGATTTTTGTTCATTCATCTGTATTCTTTTAAGCAGTCACCGTTGGGCCATTGGTGGCTGATAATGACTGAGTTAAACTTGCAGAGTCTTGCAATTAACATTGAAACCGAAATGACCCATGTTAAGGGCTATGAACTTGACAAGGTAGGCCATAGGAAGCTGTCTTAAGTTCATGCCCAGAGGAGTAACTTGCCAAAGTCACTGTTTTTGGCACATTAGCATGGAAGTTGTATGGATGGTAAGAGAGGAGAAGCCAGAAGCAGAAACCAGCCAGGAATTCAGATGTGAGTTCTCATTTATCAGTGGCAAGGCAGATTGAGAAATGTATTGTGTTCCCTGAATTGCATTCGTAGTAGTGGTTGTTGTTTTTAGCTGTTGTCGAGTTAGCCCCTGACTTGTGGTGAACCCCTGTACAACCAAACAAAATACTGCCTGGTCCTACACCATCCACATGATTGGTTGTAGGTTGGAGCGTTATGATCCATAGCGTTTTTCGTTGACTGATTTTCAGAAGTAGACAGCCAGGCCTTTCTTTCTAGTCCATCTTAGTCCAGAAGTTCTGTTGAAACCTATTTGGCATCATAGTAACACTCAAGCCTCCACTGACAGATGGGTGATGGCTGTGCTAGAGGTGCGCTGACCAATAATTGAACCTAGAGCTCCCGCATGGAAGGTGGGAATTCTACCACTGAACTACCACCACTAGTAGTAGTAGTGGTAAAATAAAAAAGGATGGGGAGAAAGAAAAGTAGCTGATTTAGGTCTTACCTTTTAAACCTTATCTCATTTTGTATTACTTTTAAAACATTTTTTATATTGTAACTTGTTGAATAAAAATGGAAATAATGTGTGTGGGGTAGGGGGAAGAAGGTAGAGCAGCCTAAATAAAATAAAAGGGAAAATCAGGCTGCTTTGTAGGACCTGTGACCACCTAGGCAGCATTAGGCCACTTTTAGTGGGACCAGTTGACAGTGGTTTCAGGGTGCATGGCAGGTAGAGGTGAAATCCCCTCAATTGCAGTTGAGTTTATGAGTCTTGTTTTAAGTGCACATACATTTGTTTTCTTTATCACCAAAAAAAGTTGCTAACCAGAGGCACATGGGTGAAATGGATACCAAATGTGTATTTTACTTGAGTTGTATTTAATATTTATAGCATTTGGGCTGTCCTTTCCCCCTAGCTCTTGTAAAAAGCAACATTCCTTTAAATAAATTGGATAATGGATCTGTAAAATTTATTACTGCTAGTGATAGGATGGCCATTGCTTCTGAATGTCATGCTTTTCTCTTGGTTTGAAACACTGACCCACTCTCATACTCAAAGTTTTCTTTGAGTCAGTATCCAAAGAGAGTTTTTGCTTTTACTTCCTATTCCCCCCATTGTTTGACTAAAGAGTTTTTTAAAATAAAACAGAAATCATCTGCAAGCCTGGGAACCGGACAGTGAACACATCTGTTTTCACGTAAGTATAAAATGCTGATTTTACAAATATTCAGTGGGGAGTTCTCACCGCACAGTTGGCTGAAATTTTCCATGTTTGCCATGGGACTTGAAATGGAAATAAAACTATTTGGCTTTGTTGCCATGGGAAGGGTAACATTTAATTTCGTGTTTTGTGACTAAACAAAGCCCTAATGCAACACGACTCCAGTAGAAAGAGGTCAGAGCTGTCTGCAGCTTCACAGTAGAGTAGATGCAGAGATCCTGATGTTTTAAAAGCAGACCTCTGCATAGTCTATCATTTATTCAGTCAATAAATATTCATTGATAACCTATTCTGAGCCAGGCACTACTCTTCTACAAGCTGGGGATGTAGCAGTAAACAAAAACAGATAAAAAGTTCTGCCCTTATGAGGTTTATATTCCAGTGAGAGGAAGCAGAGATGAGGATAAAAATATAAAATATTTGATATTTCAAATGGTAAAAAGTGCTAAAAAGGAAACTAAAACAGGGATGGCGAAGGAGAGGGAGTCCCTGGATGGTGCAAGTAGTTAATGTGCTTGGCTGCTAACTGAAAGGTTGGAGGTCAAGTACACCCAGAGGTACCTCAGAAGAAAGGCCTGGCAATCTACTGTTAAAAAATCAGCCATTGAAAACCCTGTGGAGCACAGTTCTGCTCTGACATACATGGGGTCACCATGAGTCAAAGTCAACTCAATGGGCAACTGGTTACTGGTGGGGGGAGAGAGTGTGTGTATTGTGGGGGTGGAGTCGCGGTAGCAATTTTAGATAATGTGGTAAGCAGAATTCTAAGGTGACCCCTCCCGTAAGCCTCATTCAGTATTAATCCTTCGCCTTGAGTGTAGGTGGGACCGATAGAGTATGGTGAAGGTGGTGGGATTGTCACCTCCTTGATGGGGCTACGTTATGTAAGACTCGTCTTAGCAGACTGGAGTGAGGGCTCTCCTGCTGCCTTGAGCAGGTGGGCAGCCCTGTGGTGAGACGGCCTGTGGGAGCTGCACATGGCAGGGAGCTGTGGGGGCTTCTAGTTGCTGAGAGTTGCCCCGGCTTACAGCTAGCAGGGAAACAGGGACCTCAGTCCTCCAACTGCAAGGGACTGAATTCCACCAACAACCACGTGAACTTGGAGAGGACCCGAGCTCCTGAAGGTAGACGGCCCCACTGTGTCTTGACTGCAGTTTTTGAGGTGAGAACCAGTGAAGCCAAGCCTGGATCCCTGACCCACGGAAACTGCATGATAATAAATGGGTGTTGTTTTAAACTGTGGAGTTTGTGGTGATTTGTTACGCAGCATAGATGACTAGTAAAGATCGGGTGGCTGGGGAGAATGTTGCTGAGGACGTGACGTTACAGTCAAGACTGGCAGAAGGGAGGGTGTGAGCTCTTAGCTGTCCATGGAAATGCGTTCCAGGCTGGTGCTGTCTGGGAGCAGCAGGGAGAGCCCTGTTTATGGAGTGGAGTGAGGGGTGGCCGCGCAGTCGCTTATGAGCTTGGAGAGTGAACTTGGAGCCAGGTTGGAAAGGGCTGGTGGGCGGTTATAAGGGTTTTTGGCTTCTACTCTGAAGGAGATGGGAAGTCATTACAGGATTTTAGAGAGAGTGACCTGGTCTGACCTGCATTTTAACAGGGTGTCTGGCTGCTTTACGGAGGATAGACTGCAGAGGGGCTAGGGTGTTTAAACAGCTGAAACAAGAGACTGTTTTATAATTGTAAGACTGTTGGCAATAATTCAGACCAGAGACTGTAGTGGCTTGGGATGGGGTATAGCTGTATGGGTGGTAAGGAATGGTCAGGTTCTGGAAATGTTTTGAAATTTGAGTGAATAGGATTTAATGACAACTTGGATGTGAGGTGTGATAGAGGAGCATAAAGAATGAGTTCAAGGTTTTAGATTTTTGGCCAAAGTAACTGGAAAAAAAAAAGATGTTGTCATATTGATATCTACTCTAGAGTTCAGGGAAGAAGTGTGGACTGGAGATATAAATTCAGGAGTCGTTATCACATTTGTGTAATCTGGATGAGGTCTCTAAGGTAGTCAGTATTGGTAGGTAAGAAAAAAGTCTAAAGTGCTCCATTAAAATATTTTCCATTATTTTATGTCAATGATTTCTGTGTTAGAAGCTTTTGTTCAATATTTGACTTCATTTCTTTTTTCCTATTCCTCTTTGGAACTTCAGCTCTTTTAAAAGATTCTCTGTTTGTGTTCCATATATAGTATTATGTAAGGGACCCTGGGGACAAGGGAGTGAAGCTGAATATGAAACCCCTGTTGCCACCTCCTGGTAGGAAGATTCCAGCACCATTAAGAGCAGTCAGCACCAAAGGGGCCACACCCCTTTTTCTTAAAGGCAAATGAATGTTTAAAGTCTTCTAACCCCAGCTGAACAAAAGCAGAGTGTTTATATACTTCACCCTAGAGCTTAATTTCATTATCTAAGAATAGGTAAACAATTGATGTGACTTTTTAAAATGTGATTTACAGAAGACCTATTGCCAGCTGGGTATAGTTTGCTATAGTTCTTCAGTTACACACAACTAAACAAATAATTACACAAGACTAGGATGTGGACTTTGTGGGTTTAGAGGGGAGGAACAGCAGTTGATAGCAGGTGAGAGAGTAGTCGCTGGTTCCCTTGTTGAGCCACACTAATGGAGAGTCCTGGGACCGGGATATTTGGAGCTAGAGACCTGTCAAGAGGCAGTGGTGATTTAGTGGTAGAATTCTCATCTTCCATGCTAGAGACCAGATTTTAATTCCTGGCCAGTGCACCTCATGCACAGCTACCACCCGTCTGTCAGTGGAGCCTTGCATGTTGCTGTGATGCTGAATGGGTTTCATTGGAGCTTCCAGGTTAAGACAGACTAGGAAGAAAGGCCTGGCAATCTACTTCCGAAAATAAGCCAATGAAAAACCCTGTGGATTATAATAGTCTGATCCCATTGTGCATGAGGTCACCATGGGTCAGGGGCTGGCTCGATGACAGCTAACAACAAGAGACTTGTCACAGTTGAAGGTGGGAGTGGATGAACCATGTGGCTCTAAAACAGTCCACCTCTCTCTGTGGCTAGCTCTGTTCTCCCATGAGCATTCCCATCAATCATACATTTCTTTTTCAGGCTAATTACATATTATTTATCTGTACCTTAAATAAAATTAACAGTGATCTCATAGCACCTTCTCAGTCCTTCTTGCTTTCTTCTGGTTTTCTATCTGAGATTATCAGACATGCCATTTAGTCAAGTATTTGTTTGCTGGTGACAATAGGTAATTATCTAAGTGGCACCTTTTTTAAAAAAAAAGAATCACACAGAAGATGACATAAAACCTCTGGGAACTGGGAGAGTTATTCATACCCTCTCCTGTTCCACAAAGGACTCCAAGCAGCAAGCTTGGAAGTTTGGGTTTCAAGTCGTTTGCTGCTGTAATGAGGACATGGCAGCCATGTTGTCTTATCACTGGGGATTCAGCAGCGGGGTCAGACAGCAACAGCGAGTTACCACACACAGCCTGATTTACAGCATGAAAGGTTCAAGTAACTCCCTGCTTGACCCACCGTGAGCCCTGGCTCACATCTGACCAGCAGATGTGCTGTGCTGAGGAACTTGCTCAAGCCAACCTCGTTTGGATAGATTGACCTTCTTCTAGCCTCCACGGTCGCCCCTTCTTTTTCTTTTCATTTGGGATTATGTTTCTTTTTGGCATTTAAATAGTTACCATTCCTGATTTAGAGATTACATTTTAATTAATTTTCCCTAAACCTGCAGACACAAATTCTTTTGTGTCATCTGAGAAGGCTACGTCATGCTTTTGTCTGCTTCTCTTGCTGTTTTGTGTGTTTTAAAAGCATGACATTTTCTGTGCCCTTTTGAAGTTGAGTGAATCAATTGTGTTCTTAAGTGACAGAAGTGATTTTTTCTTTTTAAGGTGCTTTGGGCCTGGCAAGATCTGATCCCAGTCAAATAAAGCCATCCTGTTGTAAGTAGAACTCTTTATTTATCTGTCTGGAGTCATACATACAACATGCCCTGTTTTCAGCTTTTCACTCCTGTTAAGGCAAAAAGGAAAAAACACCATCAAATTTTATGTTTCATGCTTAAAATTAGTACCTTTCAGAGATTTGAGAGAAAAATTTCCCTCATTTAAATAGTTTTTTCTTGCTCTGAAGTATCAGTTTCTGATATTACAAGAGACCTGATTCCGTGCTGTTTTAGCCTCACCTAGATCAGGAGCCAGCAAACTACAGCCCACAGACCAAATCTGGCCCACCGCTTGTGTAAATAAAGTTTTATTGAAACACGTTTTTTAATGTATTGACTGTGGCAGGTTTCACACTATAGTGGCAGACTTGAAGAGTTACGACAGTGACTATGTGGCCTGAAAAGCATAAAATACTTACTGTATTTGGCCCTTTAGAGAAAAAGTTTTCCAACCTCTGGTCTAGATTTATCACTTTTTTTTTAACTCAAAATTTTCAGTCATAAAATAATTTTGGAATAATTGATATTTTTAGCTTTTAAAATTTGTTAGGATGAGTCTGTCTAGAGGCTATCAAGTGGTTTAAAATAAATAAAATTTAAATATTGTTTAGCTTTCTAGTACCATTTCAGTTTCTGCAGGTTATCAAAATTTATTTTACTTAAGAAGCATAATGTGGGGAAATGTAGACTAAAACGTATCCACTCAGACTGCAAGAGGATGCTGGCATGTCTGTGTCAACCTAAGTATTAGGTTGCATTTTCACAGAGCTTGATAGCATTTAAAACTAAAATCTTCATGAAGGCATAATTCACTCATCTGTTGAGGTCTCTGGATAAATTGCCCAAAGTGACATGTTTATGGACTGAAGTGAAGGATGAATTTACTTTGACTAAAAGCAAAGCAGAGCTTAGTTTGCACAGATTTTTGTGTGTATGTGTCTGTGAAGATTTCAAGAGTCTGTTTTTGGGGGTGGGGGGAATGCCAAAAACAGAAAAAAAACAAACCTGTTGCCACCGAGTTGATTCCCACTCATAGCGACCCTATAGAACAGAATAGAACTGCCCCATAGGGTTGCCAAGGAGCTGCTGGTGGATTCGAACTGCTGACCTTTTGGTTAGTAGCTGTAGCTCTTAACCACTGTACAACCAGGGCTTTTTTTTAATACTAATGCATATTTTATTTGAACTGCTGTTGAGTTTTCCATAGCTTTGGGTTGTTGCTGTGTGTTCCAGATGTGACAAGGATAGGTTTTCTTTCCCAGCCTTCTTCCTCACTCCTGCCCCTGGGAAGATGGCTGGGTTTTGTTGTACAGTCTGGAGGCTTGAGCTAAGTGATTTAGTGAGTGTTCTCTCCCTCAGGTTTTGTACTTCCACGGGTTAGGGTGGAAAATGGGCTGAAAGTGACAAAGCCTTTATTTTCTGTCTAGAGCTGGGAAATAAGAGTAACAGGGATTGTGTTAAATGCTGCAAAATCTAATTATGGCTTGATTTACAGCCACTTTTGCGCTCAGGCTCAGAGGTGAGTTCCCTGCCAGGAAAACAACCTCAGGCAGCCTCCCTGCTACACCAGCCTACTGGCTGGGTTACCTGGAGGGCTGCTGCTTCCCTCTGCTGGCAACTGCCTGCCTGCTCTCCTGGGCTAGCAGAGCAGCTCACGGTGCACAGCCTGGGTCGGCACAGCCTCCAGGGCAGCTGGCCAAGGGAGCCACCACAGCTCACTGGGCTGTGGAGGAGGGAAGACAGGGCTTGTTCGCAGAGTACCCGCGGAGGCTTTCCCCTCTCACCTCCTGCAGATAACATGGCTCGCACGTCCATCAGGAGGAGACTTGGGCATACACGCACATGCGCGCACACACACGCTTAGGCAACTGAGCACAGCATTTTGGCAAGGCTGCTCTTCTCTGTTTCCTGGACATGGAGAAATTAGGCCATAGTTTATTTTCCTGAGGAATATAACTGAGGCCCCTGCCTTTGTAACTTCTCTTATTTCTTGTACTGCTCTGAACCAAGCTTGAGGAGCCAAATTTCCCCAGTCTGTTTTAAATCAGGACTTGCCCGTTTTTTGTTTTTGTTTTTTTGCCTCCTCTTGCCCTCCCCCCCACCCCCAAATCTTCCCAATCACCTTCTCAAGCCAGTGGAAAGGACTGGTAGCTCAGAAACAACAGTTTGGCTTCATGGTTCAAAGCTCCAGTCCTGGACGGGGTCGTGGGGGTGCCGCTGGTCCCACCTCTGATGGCTGAGCAGCTCACACTTGGTTTCTTCAACTACAAAATGTGATGATAGTGTCTCCTTCATAGGATTGTTGCAAGGGTCAAATGATAAATGTGCTCTGGCATAGGGCCAAAACCACACCAAACCCCCGCCGTCAAGTAGATTCCGATTCAGGTGACCCTGTAGGACAGAGTGGAATTTCCCTATAGGGTTTCCAAGGCTGTAATCTTTACAAAAGCAGACTGCTGCATCTTTCTTCAGTGGAATGGCTGGTGGGTTCGAACCTCCAACCTTTTGGTTAGCAGCCAAGTGCTTAACCACTGCACTAGCAGGGCTCCTCGTGTAGGGCCAGGCACATAGAAAGTATTTTGTAAAGGTTAGCTGTTACTGGGCCGTAGCAGGATGAATGCGCCCTTATCCATGTGTTTCTTGTCCTCTCTCCCTTCATACCACGAGGAGGGTGGGGGTCAGCATACATTGCTTTGCTTTGAGTTGTCATGTGTAGTGACATTGGGAGTGATTTGCCTCGTGGGGAGGGGTATTTTATTACTGACAGTTTTTAGAATTGTCTGCTTAGGGCTTTATTATTGTTTAAATTCTCTAAGATAATGCACCCCTCCTTACCTGTAAAGGGGGAGGGAGGCAGCTCCTACCTCCCCTCCCCTTTCACTGCTGTTGTTACAGCTATTTCTGTTTAAGAAGAAGCTGAATCTTAATGAATTTAAGTAATTTAACCGAAGTTCTTACAGCTAGCAAGGAACAATGAGGTATTCAACTCAAGACTGTTTTGAAAGCCCTGTCGACCTCAGGATGCTTGGATGTGAGTTTGTTTCTGAGAGTAAGAGGAGTCAGGAAGAAAGAAGACAAATGCATCTGCAGTAAAACCTGCGAAAGCCAGAGCTTGTGGAAGGCTGAAACCTGCCAGAGAAGGAAAACTCAAATATTTCCACTAAAATGAGCAATAGAAAAGTGGTAAGACTGCACCCTGTCAAAGGCAGAAAACCTGTAAGACCTGGAAAAACATGGCAGTCTTGTTGAGTTCCAGCTCTCACAGGTTCCACTGTATTGCTGTTGTTAGGTGTCGTTGAGTTGGTTCCAACTCATAGCCATCCTGTGTACAACAGAACAAAACACTGCCTGGTCCTGTGCCAGCCTCACAATTGTTGTTATGCTTGAGCCCGTTGTTGCAGCCGCTGTGTCAGTCTATTTCACTGAGGGCCACCCTCTTTTTGCTGACCCTCTACTTTACCTTCTCCAGGGACTGATCCCTCCTGATAACATGTATTACACTCATATAAAATACTTAACAATTTCCTCCAGAAAACTGCTTTTATTATTACAGATATGACACAAATAAAAGAAACATTTATCAGGTGAAATCTGAAGAGGCAAAAATGTTAGGTGAAAACTTGAAAAAAAAGTTGTTTTAAATGGGCATTAACAGTGATAGAAAGAGTAAGTCTGTCCTGGAAGAAGTACAGCCAGAATGCTCCTTAGAAGCGAAGATGGCGAGACTTCATCTCTCATACTTTGGACATGTTATCAGGAGGGACCAGTCCCTGAAGAAGGACATCACACATAGTAAAGTAAAGGGTCAGCAAAAAAGAAGAAGACCCTCAATGAGATGAATTGACGCAGGGAGTGCAACAATGGGTTCAAACATAGCAAAGATTATGAGGATGGTGCAGGACCAGGCAGTGTTTTGTTCTGTTGTGTATAGGGTCACTATGAACTGGAACCAACTCAATGGCACCTAATAACAACAACAGTAATAAACTGTTTAAAGTAAAATTTCAAGAGCTTGAATAACTTTGTACTACTATTATATTGGTAATTTTTTTTTTATTCAGTGTGAGTTTTGTTTTGTTTTTTAAGTAAAGTTTACAGATCTTAAGTGCACAGATTGATGTTTTGACAAGTAGATGCATTCATGTAACTACTCTAATCCTTACCCAGCAAACTGACTTGTGCTACTTTCTAGTCAATTCCCCCTTTTCCACCACCAGGAGAAAAAAAGTTCTGATTTCTATTATCATAAATTCTTTTTTATCTATTCTTAAAAATGCATATAAACATACAGTAAGTACACTTTGCACTTGTTTCTTTTCACCAACAGAATGTGAATCATCCATGTTGTGTACAGATCAGTAGCTTCTTTCTTTGGCTGAGTGAGTATTCTACTGTATGTGTATACCACAATTTGTTTATTCTGTTCTCCTGTTATTGGATATTTGGATTGTTTCCAGTTAGGCATTTTGAGTAAAGCTACTGTAAACATTATTGTATAAGTCTTTTTGGTGGACATATGTTTTCATCTTGGACAATACCCATGCATGGAATTGCTGGATCATTGGGTTAGTGTTGGGTTAACTTTATAAGAAATTGTCAGACTTTCACATTAACAGCATGTGAGAGTTCAGTTGCTCCACATCCTAGACAACATTTGGTGCTGTGTTTTTTTGTTTTTTTTTTAGTGATTTTGGTGAATGTGAAGTGGTGTCTTATTGTGGTTTTAATTAGCATTTCCTTGATGACTAATAATGTTGAGTATTTTTTCATTTACTTATAGGTCATGTATGTATCTTTTTTTGTGAAATGTCTGTTCGAGTATTTTGCCCATTTTGTAAAAAATCTGATTGCTTGTCTTTTTGTTTTTGATTTGTAGGGGTTCTTCTATTTTTTTCTGGCTAAAAACACTTTGTCAGATTATACGTATTACAAATACTTTCTCCCATTTGATATCTTGCCTTTTCATTTTCTTAACAGTGTCATTTGGTAAGTGAAGTTTTTTATTTTTTTAAGGACCAATTTATCAATTTTTTCTCTTATAGTTAGTATTTTTTGTGACCTAGGGAATTTTTACCTACCCCAAGGCTGCAAAAACGTTCTCCTATGTTTTCTTGGAAGATTTATAGTGTTAGTTTTTACTTTTAGGTCTGTGATCTATTTCAGATTGATCTTTTTGGTGTGAGAATGGGGATCAAGATTTATTTTTCCAAATGGATATCAAGTTGTTCTGTCATCATTTGTTGAAAATACTTTTTTTTTTCATTGAATTGTTATTTTGTCATTGTAAAAAATCAGTTGTTATGTACGTGGACCTATTTCTGGCCTCTTTCTCTTCTGCTTAATTTATTTATTTGTGTTAGCACCACGATGTTATCATTACGATGTCTTTATAGTACAGCCTAGTCGTCCCTCTGTGGATGAGGCTACTTTCATATCAGTGGGAACGCGGTTGACCCACCTGTCTAGAGTCAGATGATTCCACAAGTGCAAAACGTCACCAATACATCTTAGGACATGGCATTTTGCAGGTGTTATGCAGTTGGCTGACCTCAGTTTGTTCAGATGCAAAAATTTGGTACAATACATTCCATTTCACTGTAATTTAGGTCACAGACTATTGCTGAAAAGAAATATGTATGAAGGCATGAGCAAATACAGACTAGAGTGGCCCCAAACTCGTAAACCAAAAAGGAAGACAGATTAACCGAAATGCCAGTTAATTTTGCACTGCTGAGAGCAGCTGTTATCTTAGCTAACAGTACTTTAAAACTGGTTTTTGTGGGGCGCCAATGGAGTAGCCCCCCACCCCAATAAAATAACATCCTTCTAAAAGGGGTACACAGCACACAGTGTATTTTGGGCAAATAGAGGCTAAGTTATTTTTGCGAAAAGAGTGAGGACAGAGAAGAAATTCTGTGTTAATTTCATTGCTGAAAATGAGGAAATTAAAGAATAATAAAGGAGTAATTACAAATAAAAATAGGTATTTTTTTTTCTTCACTGACCTCCTTCCGTTGCAGAGTGCTCATTCCAGGCTGAGGTTTGAGGAGTGGAGGAGTAACGCCTGTTAGATTTTCTACTTCACCCACAGAGGCCAGAACCCACTCTCTTCTGTGTGGATGAGCTGCACCCATTTATATATAAAAGTAAAAGTAACTGAGAAGCCCCCACCCCCTCTATATACACACACACACACAGTCTATCAGAACTCCTGGCACGCTTACCCACCTCACTCGTGTACATCACATACTCAAATTGTTTCTGTTCGTTATAAAACAATAAAAGTAAATTTGAAGGTTATGCTTGCCCTTTGGGGGATGCTGATTGTAAAGCTTATTTAGTCTCTAAAATATGCAAAATGCCATCAAGATACGAGGTGGGCAGTTTCTGTTGCTGCCCTGTGGACTCCTGTAGCACTTTCTTACAAATCTGTTAGGTACTTTGTGACATTTATTTCTATCACAGATCATTTCTGTGACATTAATTTAAAAGCCTTCTCTAAAATTTGATGCGAAAACCACTTGGGTTGGGTTGACTTAAACTTCATGATAAAAAAAATTCATCATAAGCTATTTTTATATAATAGGAATTGAAACTCTGCTCTGCATTAGAAGACCTGCCTGCAGTAGAATGAAATAGCTTCTCCCTGAACCTGGATGGGAGCACTACCTTGGCATAGATCATGGGCAGTCATTCAAGAGGAATGTAATCTAATACTGGAAATTTAAATGAGCTTGTAATCTGACTTTGAAAATAAAGTAAAAAAGAAACCCAAGAAAGTTTCCTTGAGGTAAATTAATGTCCTTCAAATCACTTTCACTTTCCGTAGCTAATAATGTAAACATGAAAAAAGTAATATACTAGTGAAGCTTATCTTTCATGCACTTGTTCTCATCGCTACACTGATATTGTGCTCAGAAAAGGTGCCCTACATAGAAAGAACCCAAAAATGACTCATATCTCACCAGAGATATAAAAACTGTTCCAGTAACGTTTTGAGGAGTTAACTTTTTTTTTTATTATTATGTCTATAAAACATAAATTGTTAACCCAAGAAAGAACTTTAAATAAGTGACCTAGATTTTCTTCTTTATATAGAAAGCATTCTGATGTTCATATTTTGAAATGATTCTTTCTCTTCAAATAACTTCTTCCTCATTCTTGAAGGATGAAATACTTTTTCCTGTGAAAATTACTGGTTGGTATAGTCTCCTGGAGAAGAATGAACCTTAAATGAAAAACATACCATGATTATTGTTACTGCCTTTAACAGAATAACATAATGGAAAATCATTTCTTTGCTGTAAAAGAAGAATCTGGAAAATGATCTCTTCTCATGTTATTGCATGAAAATAGCAGCAGGAGAAATATAGGGAATCTAGATAAAGAAAACTAATCACCATCTATAAAAAACTAAACAGTCAAAAAAGAAATTGGGGCATGATTATTTTCAGTAGGAAAAAAAGTCTTGGCTTTACAGGTGATTACATACTTAACGGTATAGATGGGATAGAGCACAGTTTGCTTCAAGGCAAATTTCTGTTACACCAATCCTATTAGTTTCTGTTGTCAAACTTAAAAAAATTCTTCCCTAAGAAAACATTCTTTGATGGTTAAGAGGGTAAGGAGGGAGGGAGAGGGGTATTCACTAGCTAGATAGTAGACAAGAATTATCTTAGGTGAAGGGAAGGACAACACAAAATACAAGTCAGCACAACTGGACTAAACCAAAGCTAAGAAGTTTCCTGAATACAACCAAACACTTCGAGGGACAGAGTAACGGGGCAAGGGTCTGGGGACCATACTTTCTGGGGACATGTAGGTCAATTGGCATAACAAAGTTTATTAAGAAAATGTTCTGCCTCCCAGTTTGGTGAGTGGCTCGTGGGGTTTTAAAGCTAGTGAGTGGCCATCTAAGATGCACCACTGGTCCCAACACACCTGGAGCAAAGGAGAATGAAGAACACCTAAGACACAAGGAAAATATTAGCCCAAGAGACAGAATGGGCCACATAAACCAGAGACTTCATCAGCCTGAGACCAGAAGAACTAGATGGTGCCTGGCTACCACCAGTGACCGCCCTGACAGGGAACACAACAGAGAGTCCCTGATGGAGCAGGAGAAAAGTGGGGTGCAGAACTTAAATTCCCTGGTAAAAAGACCAGACTGAGACTGGAGGGACCCCGGAAGTCATGGCCCCTAAACTCTGTTAGCCCAAAACTAAAACCATTTCCAAGGCCAACTCTTTAGACAAAGATTCGACTGGACTGTGGGACATAAAATGATACTCGTGAAGAGCATGCTTCTTTGCTCAAGTAGATACATGGGACTAAATGGGCAGCTCCTGTCCAGAGGCAAGATGAGAAGGCAGAGAGGGTCAGGAGCTGGTTGAACGGACATGGGAAATCCAGGGTGGAAAGGAGGAGTGTGCTGTCACAGTATAGGGAGAGCAATTAGGGTCACATAATAATGTATGCATAAACCTTTGTATGAGATACTAACTTGAATTGTAAACTTTCACTTAAAGCACAATAAAAAAGAAAAAATTCTTCTCTAGATATAATAAAATTACCTTTAAAATGTACACATATAAATGGAAATTTCTGACAAAACCATTGAACCATTATCTATTAATGACACTGAGCCATGATTTATACCATTTTTTAAACTATGAAAGTAGAAATGTACTCAGTATAGGCAGACACACTGAAATACAGGTCCTTTGCTTTACTTTACTTTAAACTTGATCCCCATTATAGTCTCAACAATCCGTAGAGCTTCAGAAACTTGCCAGCATTCCAATCTTGTATCATGCTAATATTTCTAACTTTATATCTAAAGCAATTATTTTCTATTTGCTCCATCACTTAAACTTCCTGGCTTCTTTCCAGATACTTGAACCTGGCCATATCTTCCAACTGTGTAAGAATGTCTTTAGATAAAAGTAGAGAATGGTCCAAATAACTAAGGAGCCACATGTCTGATCCTGACTTAGCTGTGAGGACTTGCACCCGTGCCAACAGCGGCTCGACCTTGTCTATAATCACCTAATGTCTAACAATAATCAGCAAATTGGCCGACAATACCGGGCTGAACTTTTGGTTCCCAACTTAATGGCTTGACTGATGGCTGGGAACTGTTAACACGTTAGAATCCCTTTTGCTGAAGCTGGCACTAGCTAGCTGGTTCTCTAAGCTGGGCTGCTCATGTAGACGGGGCAGCCTGATTGGACCAGATGACCTGGGTATGATGGCAGCAAGAGGCTCCATGTCCAGACGTTAGAGGGGCTTATTAAACAGGTCCCTTGGTAGTTCAGACGGTTTGCAATTGACTGTTAACCTAAATGGTTGGCAATTCAGATCCACCTAGCAGTGCCTTGGAAGAAAAGCCTGGCAAACTGCTACCATAAATTATCACAGCCAAGAAAACCCCGTGGAGCAGTTCTACTCTACGAACACATGGGGTTGCCATGAGTCAGAATGGATTGGACAGCAATGGATTTTGTTTCATTTTGTTTTTAGTTCATTAAATACTTGCCACCCACAGATTTTTCTTTTTCTCTGATGGGAGTGGGAAGAAATACAAAGTTTTTATAAACAATTTATGTTCAGTGTTAGTAGCAACATAATATAAAAACTAAACAATTCAGACAAGTCAGCCATGTTTATCATGCAGAGAGAAAAATTTATCCACATTGTGCCATTTGCCTCTAGACATTTTCTGCGTATATATTTCCAGAAATTCATGTATATGTACACAGAGGTAATTTTCTTAAAAAGGAAATTATATTATACCTTGAGTTATGACTCAGTATTCAGCTGTATTTCCATTTAATAAATATTCTTCTGTAATATCACTTTTTAAAAATAGACTGTATTTTTAGAGAAGTTTTAGTTTTACAGAAAAATGATTAACGTCCAGAGTTTACATTGGAGGCAGTGGTGGTTACTGGTAGAATTCTTGCCTTCCATGTAGAAGACCCAGGTTTGATTCCCGGCCACTGTTCCTCATATGCAGCCACCCCCTGTCATTGGAGATTTGCATATTGCTATGATGATGAACAGGTTTCAGTGGAGCTTCCAGACTGAGATGAGCTAGGTAGAAAGCCCGGCCATCTGCTTACAAAAATTAGGCAGTGAAAACATGGTCTCATCCGCAACCAGTCATGGGGATGGTGCAGGACCCTCCTTGGGGTCACCATGAGTCAGGGCCCTACTCTGCAACAGCTAAAAAGAACAACAACAACATAGCTTACATTAGTTGTACAGCTCTTTGGGTTTTGTCAATTATATGATGTCGTGTGTCCACCGTTATGGTATCATGCAGAATAATGTCACTGCTCTAAAAATGCCCTACGTAGTGGTCCATTAAATTTATTTATACACCATCATTTATTTCACCAATTAGCTACTGTTCAATATTACTGTTGTTTCCTTTTGTTCTTTTTTTTCCTGCATAAAGAAGACTGTGATAAATGTCTTGCTTCTGTATTTTTTTCGTACATCTTCTCAATTATTTCTAATTTTTTTTGCATATATGATGCAACTATTTCCTTAGGATGAACTTCCCAAAGTGAAATGCCCAGGGTTAAGGACATACACAGTTCTAAAATTTCAAGAAATTTTCCCTAATTGCCCCATAAAAACAGTTGTGCTTATTTAAGTTCCAGAATTTCTGGACATTATTAACAAACTCTTAATATATTATTTCTTATCTAGGTTGTACTCTGAGTGTTATGGCTGTATGCATATATTATATATATATATATATATCTTTCTTGGGGGGGGTGTCAGTTTTTCTAAGAATATTACTAGTATCATTTAGCTCAGATGTTTTAACTTTGCCATCAGCCAAGTGGGGAAAACTTACATAATGTTTACTAAGTGCTAGGCACAACAAAACATCCTTGTGTACAGATTAGAAGGTTGAAGCCTAGACAAATTAATTTACTCAGTTACCGGTAGAAAACAGCTGGGTTAGTGTAAAATGCGCTGGAGAAGAAGGAGAGAAGTATATGGTGATACTCTTCTGCAACATTTCTCCCAAGGAGTATCATTCAGGTTATAACCTCAAATATTCTGATGTGACCTTTTCAAAACAGCTAACCTTTGGTCCCCTCTGACTTTAAAGTTTCAGAAAGACCCCAAAAGTCTATAAAACCCAAAACCCATTGCCGTCGAGTCTTTCAGAATTAATAAATAAATGTTTACTTAAATGCATAATTATGGACATGCATAAGCCTTGCATACCTCAGACTCTTCCGGAAAGTTTTTCCTTAAAGTAGCAGGATGCATTACTCAGTTCGGTAAATAGTATATGCCTTGATTTTTTTTTTTTTTTTTTTTTTT